>NC_136508.1:17012902-17040402 GCF_053919585.1 Euprymna scolopes
TCCTACCGGTAATGAATGGGGGCGGTAGGAGAACCTGCTGTTTAGAGAGTAAAATTGTAAGTAATTTTTCTAAGAGGGTTGCGATAGTGATGGTGCATCTTCTAGGACGAAATGTCTAACATCGCGATGTGATTTTACATGAGATATTGGATACGCGTTTAGATATAATTATTTGATATGTATCATCTGTTCTTTCAAACCTTCGGTAGTTTGGTGAAGAGTGTTTTTTTGCAATTAAAATATTATATAAGAGATTATATCAGTGTAAGCCATGAATATGTTAAAATGCTTTTGTTTATTAATGTTGAAATTATATAATAACACAGTTGAGACAAACATACCTTGTAAAAAATTGGAAATAACTTTGGTGTATAATGAAACTATATTTATAAAGGGAAACCTAGTGGATTAAAGTAGGCCTTATTTTTCATTTAGCCAATCTATTAAAGATAAAAATTGCAGGTTAAGGTCAAAGCGTCATGTACACTTTTGAAAACGCAGTAGATCATTGACAGAAATATATAATCATGTAATATTATTGTAGCAGGTAAATAACGGACCTGATCTGTCTTGATAGGCATTGTAAGATTCAGAATAACTGAATAAGTAACATATGCAAAAACGGCAAAATGATGAGAAAAACAAAAAAAAAGTAGGAAAAGATGGAAAAACAATTTCATTTTTTTTTAATTGTGGAACATCTAACTTATGAGCAGATGATTAATTAAAAGGTGAGGGAAATTACGTGTAAAATGTCCAATGAAAAGGTACAATGCTGCATGAAAAAAGAAAGAAAAGCACGTGAGTCCCAAAAGATCAAATCAAGGAACGAAAAGAAGTTAATTAGAGAAATAGACAGATAATGCGATAAATAAATATTAGCAATATATTGAGAATATACAGACGAAGATAGATGGAACAATATTTTAAAAATAGGTGGTGGAAATTCTTCTTAAAAAGGATGATGACACACAAAATGTGTGATACCGAAAGATTAAGAATTAGTAACAAGAAAGAAGAAATATTAAGAACAACACGTATTAAATCAAAGATTATATAGAAACGACAGTGATGATGATGATCTTTATATTGACCGCGTTGCTATCAAGCCATTAGTGAGACGTAACTCGGCAACCGGAAACGAGAACGTCATTCGGTCATGTTAAGTAATGTCAAACCCGGTTGAAATATTAAATCAAGAAAGCGGCTATCATTCGTATTAGTTTTGGGTCCTCATATCTGCATTCAGTCTGATCTTCTACGGAGTCACATTTTATGCAAATCAACTAAAGCAGATTAGAAATACTTCTTCGTCTGGTCAACAATGTAATATGCATGGATCAAATCAATCAGACCAATGGTCAGTAGCAGGAGACACTTATGAACGAATATACTTTCGCTTGAAAGATTTGATCAAACTAATAATGCGAATTGTACTGACAAATAAACCCAGTGTGCATTAGGCATATGTATTAAACATAAATCCAAAGTAACATAATGTAAAACAATCTCTCTCGGCATCCTACCATTTATTTATTTCCCTACGTTTATCTTTATCTTTCTTGCGTTCTCTCCATTTTCCCCATCTCATATATATATATATATATATATATATATATATATATATATATATATATATATATATATATATATATATATATATATATAATGTCAGGTCATGTCATATACTACTGGTACCATGTAAACCAGTACTACCTGGCTCAGGGTCGGGTCACTGGCGACTAAACTGGTTCCCCCAACAGACTTGTTTGGAAAGGAGGGTTGCTAGTCTCCCTAAAGGATTAAAAACAGGACCTCCCAAAGGGGGAATGAACCCCTTTGTACAAGGTCAGCGGCCAACTAGCACATGGTTTGAATGTGTGTGTATATATGTGTGTTGGGGTGGAGGGGGCTTCCGTAAGCCGTAATGAAGTCAACCTTTCTAGGAGAAACAACTCTCTGATTAAAAAAAAAAAACATACAGCGGGATACCAGTACCCGCATTAAGCTGGACTGCAGTTTAAATTGTTGCTGGCTATCTAGCTCTTGATTGTTGCTGGATCTCAACATTTTCAAACGAGAGAGAGACTTAGCTGTTGTACAACGCTAGGACTCTGTTACATCATCTGTGTATAGATGTTTCCTCAGGCATTTGTCTATAAAATAGTCCTGTGGCGATGGAAGTCATTTTTGGGTTCACTTATTTTAAGTGTTTGAGGGAGTGGCACTCGTCCGACAAGACGTTGCAATCATATATATATATATATATATATATATATATATATATATGCTAACATAATATATCTATATATCTGGATGGACAGATATTAATGCACATATATACCTCAACAAATTCATGTATATGTACAAACACACACATGTTATAACACGCATATTATACATATATCTACACTATTATATTAATGCAACATTGTCTGTGTGTGTAAGTTCGTTCGTTATAGATTCAAAAATAGCAGGACGGATGTTTATGAAATTTTGCCCGAAGGAACTTAGTGTTCCTGGCAGTGTTTGCATCGAAATATTTTCTACAGGTATCGGCAACTAGTATTAGCTATGCATTTTTTTACGATGCACATTTAAATGAGTGCACATTTTTAGTTCGTTGCTTAGCAACGAGGGTAAGGTATTTTATGTTATGAAATTTTTCATACTACTATTTACACAAGCGCAGCACACCCATTACAGCGTGGTTACAACGTATTTACTCTTTCTTCCTTTCTTTTCTTGATGGCATAACTTGATGTTCGCTGTTTGTTATGGAATTGTATGTGCTACTAATACTACTACACGCTTACTGTCGACGCACACACGCACACCCGGCAATTAGAGCGTATTTTTCTTACTTTTCTCTTTTCTTTTTTTTTTGCTTGAGAACATACCTTCTTAATGTTCTTCCGTTAATTGGAAATACACTTATTCATACAATTGAACCATTTATTTTTTTCAATCAGAAATTCACAGACGGGAATACCTCAATTACAATATAAGTACAATTTTACATCTTTTATATTTAAAAATAGTTCTTCCATTTTTTAAATTACCTTGAATTTAATTAACACTTAAAATAACATTTACTTATACAAATGCAAATTCATTAACTTACCACAATTGATGTTTTCTTTGACTAACTAATCCAGACAAAACACTCCTCATAACAACAATAAAACCACATCGCTTATACATTACTTATGCATTTACGAAGAATTATTTTAAATTCTCTCTTTTCTCATTTAATCTTTTCATGATTTTTCGATTGAGATTTTTTTAGATAATTTACATTTTTACATATTTATTTTATCTTACAATTCATGTATCTTTAGTATATCTTACTTTGTTTTATTTGTATATATATATATATATATATATATATATATATATATATATATATATATATAAAAATTTTCCAAACTGTATATAGCTAAACAATTCCTATTAATCCCCATATTTCTACATTTTGTATCGTGGAATTGACACATATTGACTGCCTTTTTTCCGGGCATTCTTTTATTTTATAAAATGTTATACCATACACACTGCCTAAATATGGATCACGTCAACAATGGTTTCGGCATTGTTAGCAGAATCCATATTTAGGTAGTGTGTATGGTGTAAAATTTAATAGAAAGAAAGAATGTCCGGGAAAATGTTAATAAAGATCTGCCGCAACCCTTTCTGACCACTTGCTTGGACCATTCTATTCAACACACACCCACGGAGAAATTTCCCGACAACGTCACTAAAAATCAGTTCGGAAACGCACGAAAGTCGCTACTACTGCAAGGAACATAAGAGCAAGCCTAGACTACGATGAAGTAGAATAATTACGTTCTCGCGAAGCGCAGCGCTTGTCTCAGACCAGATCTTCTGAACCCCTTACTCAACGGACTTACCGTTTATCTAGACACGCTGCAGCCATGCTTCAACTACGTTCTTCACAAGGTGCTGAAATTCAGGTCAACCGTAGATCAGCCAATGCTACAAATACCTCTACTGCAAGGGCCAACGAATCCACAGAAAGAACAGCTCGGCGGAGAGCGGCTAACGCAGCCTGCACACCTTCAGCAAGAACTGCTAAATCTACTGAAGCGAGGGCCAGATGACTTGCCCGAGACAATCACTAAAACCGAGCTGATCTCATTGCCCGTGTTTTCCGGCTTAAATTGTGTAAACTCATGGAACTTATAGTCAAGGGTGAAGTCTACGGCCGGGTAAGGTGCCACATATTCACCGTAGTGGCAAAAAGGGGCCTTCCGCATTCCCATACTTTAATCTGGCTTTGTGAACGGATTCAATCCACTGATATCGACAAAATTATCTCAGCCGAGATTCCTGACCCGTGATTGGACACACAGCTTTACGAAATTGTCTAAGCAACGATGATTCATGGAACCTATGGTCCCGGCCAGAAAGCCCAAAAATGCTTGTGGCTACCAACGGCGATGTCACTGCAACAGAAACAAGAGGTGATGGTAACACGCTTTACAGGCGACGGAGTCCAGGTGATGAGGTCCATACGATGATAATCAGTCGGAGCACTGTTATTGCCAGTGAACTTTTCTTGTGTTGCAGAGAAGGAGTATGGAATTTTTACTCATTTCCCTTGCACCAAAGATACCCTGCAGTAATACAACTCCCTCTTCACCTTGAAAATTGGCAAAAAGTTGACTTTTCTGCCGGCACTGCTAATGAGGTTGTGGAGCATCCGCCAGAAACTACACTTACTGTATTATTCAAACTAGGTGGCCATTATGAGCTTGCAACGACGTTTCTGTATCCATAGATTCCTTCCTACTACACCTGCAATAACAAACAGTGGGCTCGCAGGAAGTGTGGATACCCTGTCTCGAGCGGGTTTACACAGTCGCATCGCGTCAACATGAGTGCTTCCATCTTCGTCTTCTCCTTCGCGAAGTCCGTGGACTTATAAGTTTTGATGACATAAAAACTGTCGATGGCGTCCTGTGTGAAACCTTCTGTAGTGCATGCTCCTAGTTGGGACTACTTTAAAACGATTCTCAGTGGGATGCCGCCATGGCATAGGGAAGTCTATTCAAATCCACCCATGCTCTATGGTTGCTCTTCGCAATTATGATAGTATGGTGCAACTTGAGCAATTCAACACATCTATAGATGAAATTTCGTAACTTAATAACCGAAGAAATTTCCAGAAGCACTCAACTTAAATATACGTCGGCGGAGCAAGACTACTCCCAGGTGACTTATAACGAAGGGCTAATTTTCCTCGAAGACCTCCTTTTGGAATTGATGGTTCAATTTTACCATCACATAGTCTCACTGCCCCCATGCGCCATGAAGGGAATAGTTTTAGCCTAAATTTGATGCGTGAATTATGCTACTCAGCCACAGAACTTACTGCCTATATTGCTGAGAACGAGCCTTAATTGTTGCCTAAACAACTGAATGTCTACTGATCACTGACAATATTCAACAGAATCGTGAAGGGATATTTTTCTTGGTGGCAAATTGATACTTGCCCATGTGCGACGGAGTGAAGCTGTCGCTGTTGATGTTGCAAACTCTGGAATTGCTGCAACGTTACGTCCAGGTGTCAGAACGGCACATTTAGCTTTAAAATTGCTCATCAACTACACACAAACTGAATTCCCAACATGCAAAATCGAAAAGAATTCGGATAAAGCTGTTTTGTTGCCCAGATGCAAACTCATCGTATAGGATGAATGCACGATGGCGGACAAAGTTGCGTTGGAAGCATTGAACATAGCTCTTTAGGATTTACGTAACTGTGACAACATCATGTCTGGATTAACAGTTCTTCTGTTTGGAGATTTCCTGTTGTACCAAAAGGGGCACGCGCTGATGCTGTCCAAGCATGCCTGAAATCGTCGCTGTGTGGGATCAATTCCACCATTTAAAAAAAAAAACACAACACATATGCGTGCAGCTTATCCGCAACCCGGATGCTGCTAATGTCGCTAATGCCCTTCTGGGACTTGGTGAAGGACGTACTCCCGCAGACAGTGAGGATAGCAAAAGTGGTGAACACATATCAAAAATCGTTGAAACGTCAACCCACTTATATCAGGAAGTTTTCGATAACATTCAGGAAAAATACTACAGGAACTTTGTGTGGCTCGCCTCGAGAGCGACTCTGGCTCCAAAAGCCGCCTCCGTCAATGACATTAACCACAGACTGTTGGAACATATCCCGGGAGAAAAACGTGTATATAAATCCATTGACCGCACACCTGAAACTGCTGATCTGGCTGACTACAAGGTGGAGTTGCTAACCTCCCTAGGACCACCTGGCCTTGCAACCCCACATGCTCCGACTTAAGGATGGAGCTCCTATAATGCTCATTCGTAACCTCAAACCACAAAAGCAATGTAATGGAACCCACCTCGTGGTGACATCCCTGTCACCTCATATTATCGAGGCCAAAATATTGACTGGCTGCGGAATAGGAGATGCAGTGCAAATTCCGAGGATACCCTCATATCCATCAAATCAAGACCTGTGCTTCTCGATGTCTATCACCACATCACAGGGCCAACCCTTTGACGGTGCAGGCATTAATTTACCGGAGAATTTTTTTTTCTCACGGTCAGCTCTATGTAGCTTCCCCACGTGGGGGCTCACAATCTAAACTATTTGTGTTTTCTCCTAAAACACTAAATCTTTCACTCTCTTTTTCTCCTCTTTCCCCCTCTCTGTCCCTCTCGTTATCCGTCTCTCTCTCCCTCTCCCACCTATTTAATATACCTTGCGGAAAAGCCAAAAGCCAGTTAAAATGTAAAACACAAATATTGACATTTCCCTCCACTCCTTACCCCCCACACACTTTATCTTTATCATCCTCTCTCCATATCCCCTCCCTATATCCATATATCTCCACCCACGTCTACCTGAATCTGTTACCCCCCCACACACAATAAAAGCCTTCAAAACTGAAATATTGTCAACACCCGCCTATCCAGTTTTCTTTATTTTTTTTTTCTTAAACACACTTTTTCCAATAACTAAGAACCTCTACTGCGATGCCGGACGAGGCTATTGGACCGTAAACAGGTCCAAGATCTGAAACGTATGAAGCCAAACAGATAAAACGGGAATAAAAAATAAAACACCCCCACACACATATATATATATATATATATATATATATATATATATATATATATATATATATATATATATATATATATATATATATATGTAGATTCTGCCCAGAATGGGAAGGATTTAAGGGTTCTTTTCATGTTCACTGGCATGTGATTTATGATCATTTTCTTAAGCATCTTTCCGTCGGAAATCCTAATGCTGTCCCCTGAAATAAGGACGGCACGTTGATGAAAATTATTTTATAAATTCTCGGTTTCGTTTTCAAATAACCATAACGTTAATCATCGCCCGTATTTTTGTATTATTTGTTCTTGTATATATATATATATATATATATATATATATATATATATATATATATATATATATATGCATATATATCTGTATATATGTATATCTGTATATATATGTATATATATATATATATATATCTGTATATATATGTATATATATATATATCTGTATATATATGTATATATGTATATATATATGTATATGTATATATATGTATATATATGTATGTATATATATATGTATATATGTATGTATATATATATATGTATATATGTATATATATGTATATATATGCATATATATATATATATATATATATATATATATGATCCCATAAAATGTCCGCGATTGAAATTTGAATGCCCTTTTACATTCAAATGAGTAGACGAAATGTTTTTTATATACACATTTCAATGTAATCAAAATGAAATGATTAATGAAGATATTTGTTTAAGAAAAAATACAGTTTGATAATCTTCATGTATCTTTGAAATCGAACCGATTACCTCTTATGAGTATCAGACCGTGTATACTAGTAATTAGTATAATTGTCATGGCATAATACATCTAAATATTATTATACTATTCACATAATGTTTCATTAACGCGTTTTGCAATATGTATATATTCTTAACAATAGTTATTTATTCATACTTATCATTATTGCAGATAATTGTGACACATTTCAACGATCTCGTATTAGTCTAAATTTCGAGATTCTTTTTCAATTAGTAATAACCGCGTCCATTGCAGGATCAAATTACGTCCACGTGTGGAAATGAAATCAAAATAAACAGGCTAGAATTATATGAAAATAACACATACACACTTGGATTGGATCATATATGGTAAAAGTAATTGTTTCTAGTGGTTCCGAACCAATAATGTCGCAGAAAAAATCGATTATAAACGTAAAATGTGTGTTCTTTTTACACTAAAACAATACACTGTGTAGTGAGTTTTGTGTTTATCTGACATAATTGTTTTTATAAGTAGCAATAAAATAATGATGTGTTTTTTTTTACTTAGGCACTGTATTAACTCTGTAAGTTGCAGAGAGGTATGGTATTACTTAGCACAGTTGAAGACAATGTATTTTTCTTATTTTCTTTCATTTTAAGTAAAGTGATATAATAAAGTATTCAAAAATATTTTGTACAACCGTTCTTTTTTGTTAATGTTTAAATAGAAATATGTAATAGTTTAAGCTGAGATGAGCAACATTTGCAAAAAATTTCGGCATCATACATATATAGCTTGAATATTTTTTATGTTATATTTGATTATAAATTTACATATAGTTTTTTACATCTTTCATAAATATCGATTGAAACTCCAAAAAATAAAATCACAGCTTTCATATGCGTACTTATTATATTAAGTATCGTTATATTATCAATACAGGCATAACCAATTTGATGACCGTTTTTAATTGTTAAATTTAAAGTATATTAATAGTGTGTATGATAACTCTTCCCTATTATGTTTTACGTCTACTGCTTTTTGAAATAAGGAATTAGATATATTTTTTAAGATAATATTAATTTAATCGAACTGGTTTTAATGATTAATTTTTTTTTTAATATTATTAAAGACTTTGCAAAATCTTTTTAAAATAAGTGTGCTTTGGTTTAAATATATTTTTGCATAGTTTTTATTTCAATATTTATGTATAAAGTGTTTAGTTGCAATTTTTACTATTTGAAATCGGTAAAAGATTTTACAAAACAATTTTAAAATCATTAGAAACTAAGTTGTATTAAGACTAGTATAAAACGATTAATTTAAAAAGAATCTCAATTACACATCAGGTAGTATCGTTGTAAACCACGCTTAAATATAATAGTTTAATTCATGCAGATATAATATATATTATAATATAGTCAATTTTTCATCTATTCTCATGTATTATGAAAATTATATACAAAAAAAAACTATTCATATGACTTGGGTGCATCGGTACCGACACCAAAACCTATGAAGAAAAAACATATATGTATGCATATATAACTTGAGTTCTTTAAGCGATAATCAAAAGAGAAACCAAAACTTACGAAGTTATCTGGATAAAATTATTAATTACAGAAAACTGAAGCTCATCTATTATATTAATCTTACATGTCTGTTTATATGTATGTATGTATGTATGTATGTATGTATGTATGTATGTATGTATGTATGCATGTCTTGTTTTTAATTCTTCAGGGAGTCTAGAACCCTCCTCACCAAAAAAGTTTGGCGGGGGAACCAGTTTAGTCGCCGCTGCCCGACCATAAGGCAGGTACTACTGGGTTACATGGTACCAGTAGTCTATGACATGTCCTTCCAAAGGGGGAATGAACCCTTTTTCGGGGTCAACGGCCAACTAGTACCGTGTGTGTTTGTGTGTATGTATGTTTGTGTTGGGGTGGAGGGGGCTCCCGTAAGCCGTGGTGACGGCAACCTTTCTAGGAGAAGCAAATCTCTGATTTAAAAAGACTATAAAGCGGGAGACCAGTACCCGCATTAAGATGGTCTGCAGTTTAAATTGTTACTGGATATCTTGCTCTTGCTTTTTGCTGCATCTCAATATTTGGAACCAAGAGAGAGAGAGAGAGAGAGAGAGAGAGAGAGAGAGAGAGAGAGAAAGAGACAATTAGCTGCCGTACAACGCCAAGATTCTATAACATCATCTGTGTATATATACTCCCTCAGGCATTTGTTATATAAATGGTCCTGTGGCGATGGAAAAGTTGTGACGCGCGGAGGCTTGAAATGCTGGAAGCATGTAATAATTGATCTCAATGACCGTCTTCAGTGTAATGCCTGCTTGAGCCTGTGAATTCACCAGTAGGACTAAAAAAAGTCATTGTGGGGCTCATGGACTTTTATGGCCTGACGGAGTGGCACTCGTCTGACAAGTCGGTGCAATCATCATTTATGTATGTATGTATGTATAAATTTATACCTTTCGACAGTCGCGGCAAATTTCCACTTTAAAACCCAACCTTTCGGACGACAAATGTCGAAAAATTTGCTAAAAACATAAATGCTCTAACCTTAAAATGGGCACTTCTCTACAAGGATGGTAGTTTTTTTGTTTTGTTTTGTTTTGTTTTCCGGCCTCGCCATTTTTTGCAAGTCATTGTATCGGTTGGAATGATTTAATTAATTTCAATGTTCCAAACTTCTGGTCGCGTCACAGAGTATAGAGTGATTTTACTCTAAGAAATGTGTGATTAACCTTTTTTATTTTTTAAGACTTTAAACTGCAATTATGTATGTAAGATAGATTTGGATATTTATAGGTACGTTTTCTAAGTTGTGTACCATTTACAAAAATGCTCACATGTAAACACAATGAAATGTTTTGGCTGTTTCGTTTAAATTACGCGACGTTAACATAATACTATCCCGAAACTTCTGACATACTACTACAAATATGCAAATAAACAGTGCTGTCTAGATATACTTTCAGTTTTCGTATATTGATTGAAGACATAATGCAATGTAAGACGAGTGAGCGCCACTCGAAATGCGATTTTCCACGAGAATGATTTATACGAAATATGCAACTTGATAGATGAATATTCAAGATTGCATTGGTCAACAGGATAATAGTCACTTAGTGTTTCCGAAATAAATGTCTATGTTTCTTACTATATATATATATATATATTATATATATATATATATATATATATATATATATATAATTGTGCATATATATATGTATATATATATGAATATATATGTATGTATGTAAATGAATCATTGTCTAAATAACAATATTCGTTGCTACAGTACGTTTTTGAGTTGATAACCTTGTCAGATAAATAGCACATACCAATAATATCTAGAGGAAAACTGCTAAAATATAATTGAAAGACCGACTATTTAAGCCAGATAAACGCATTTACGTTTTCACCTAATCTAAGTATATATATATATATATATATATATATATATATATATATATATATATATATATATATATATATATATATATATATGTGTGTGTGTGTGTGTGTGTGTGTAAATGTAGATGCAAATTAATGACACGAGATTATTAGAAAGTTCTCGATAACAACAGCAAAATATTTTTATTATAATTTATTCCAGTGTAAACGTGCACATTTGGTCGCTACAAACAGCTATCTATTTCACGCAATTAGACTTTGTCAGGCGACCTTAAAACATTCGATGCCATAGAAAATGGCCTCGAATAGTGCAGGGCCGCCGGACGTAGACTCATTTACAAGGTTGGGGAGCTTCAGCAAACTGACTTATTCGGAGCAGCGGTTAGTCTGCACACATAAGAAATAGCCAAAGAAACATATGTTTTACCCACGGATTTTGGCAAAATATCCCATTTAAACTTCTGGGATGATGTAAAACATCAGTGTAAAACGATGCATTTAATTGAATTCGGAGTCATTTAAACATCCTATTTAGCCCCAGGTGTTAATTTTTGGAGAGAAAATATAAATTAGTCCCCAAAAGAATGTAACTTACCACTAAAACCTCCCGGGGCTCAATTCCCACAATTTTGCCATGGTATGATATTTCGTTTTCAGATGTATATTCACATGGTCCTGCTGTTGGGTAGTTTTCGGCAAAATCTAAATGTTAGAAATAGTTATATTGTGAGAACAATTACCAAGATAATAACGATGGTACACACGCTCCAAATTAAACCCAATCCGCATCTCCAATTTGTCAAACTGGAATGCAACAAATTTATTTAAATTTTATTCAAATGATATGGAAATAAATTTGAAAAAATTACAATATTAAGTAATGCTGATGATTTTGTTATTACATCAAAAAATAAATAAGCAATTGACCAGATTGCTGCGTTGAATCCATATGTCAGTCAAATACATTCTTTAGAGTGAAATCATTTTAGCATTTCTTCACAACAAATTATCTCTACTTAAACCATGTTTGTATTAATAATAAAAATGATAACTTAAAAATGTTAGTTATAACTGGTTTGACATTTCGAGATACATATTTTCTACCCTGAGTATTTTTCTAGGATAAATGTTCAAGAAAAAAACCCAAAAAAGAAGCCACTCTTTTGCGGGAAAAATGCAATCGGTGTGTCTATATTATTCGAGCGAAGTTAAGATTTATTATTTTTGTAAAACAAATGGTATCTGCTTAATTGGTATGGCGAAGTTACTAGCATATCCAACAATTTTGAAAAACGAGGATAAAGAAAATCAATTATTAATAAAACAGACATTTGTGTAATTGATGTTTATGTAGGAAACGCGACAAAATTAACATATACTTTTTGCCTTTAACAACTCCGGCTGAAATATTAACGTTAACATTTAGATACCTATTATGAAACGGGAAGAGGGGAGAGCTTTTTGGAACAATTCTGTACTTTCGCCATATATTTAAAAAAAAAAAAAAGGATATCATAAAACTTTAATTGACCTTGTAAATACTATTTAACAAATAGTCAAGGTCGTTAAATGAAAAAAAAAACAGCAAATAACATTTTTCAAAATATGATTGCATCAAAATAAAATTTTAACTCATTTATTGTGCCTAACTAAAAGACACTCATGCATTATATAGGCATAACCATTTTGTTTTGTTCAGTTTCATTGATCCATCAATAGAAGACGCAACTTTTCAACCTAATTAAACAGTGAGCCACTAACGGATTATGAGGGATTGTTGGGTTTCATTAAACGGCGGACAAGGGGCGCAACATTTTAACCTAATCCAACAGTGATGATAATTAAAATGATATTTTTTTATTAAAATTTATTTTTAATTTAAGGCGTCTTTTTTACGCTAAATTGTTTGAAAGGATTCCAACGATACCTCAATTCAAAACATGCTTTAACATTGTTTGGGAAAAAATTAAATGTTGCTTTAATTATTATTAAAAAAAAAATTCTTACGCTGAGTTTCCGTTAATTTTTAAAAATAAATACACGTGCTTCTCCGCGAGGGAAGAGTTTGACAGAGGGTCGTTTTTTTTAATTTGAGGAAAGATATAAAAATTGCATCAGTCTAGAGGGATTTCTCCTCCACTGACTGAGGACAGAAAATGGGATGTGTTTTATGAGAACAGATACTACACTATGCTCTTTGCCAGAAGATCAAGTAATGCTGCTTTCATTCAAAAAATGTATATTTTCAATAAGTGTTTTGGCAATTGTATTTTGTTCAATTTTTATAGAATAACTTTTGGTTTTAAAGTACTTTGGCGTTATTTATTTTTTATTTATTTTGTGTGTTATTTAAGTAAGAATATATTCTATTTTATTACATTTAGACGGGAAAACAATTCAATAACTTTTTTTTTTGTAAATGTAAAGTTGAAGCGTAATGCTCTTTTTATGGTTATTATTTTGAAACTTATTATTTAACAGTTGGCGGGTGTGACTATTTCAAGAAGACATCTCAATTATCGCCCCTAAAAATGGTGGCGTCCGTATAACGCATAAGTGCAAACCCCAATTTTCGGTAAAACTCAATGTAGACATAATAACCGTGTAGACTGAATAATTTTTATTTTATTTTCGTTCCTATCCAGTGCGTCCGTTTTGGAGGATCTAAATTGTCCATATTTATAACCGACCTTGCGTCTAACTCTTCCTTCGTTGGGAGGCAAGCAAATTTGAACTATATTTTAAAAATAAGAATAAAAACTTAACAAGCGGAGACAACCTTCAAATTTAATTTGAAATTAATAAACTATAATTTTTCATTATGATTAAAGAAAAAAAAGCATACCCTCTAGGGGCGAAACTAGACATTTTCCAGATCAAATATTACATTTCCAGAAAGGTATTTTTCTGCAAAATCAATAGTGGGAAAATAGGCTATGTGCTAAAAAGTGTCATTTTGGCGATTGTGACCGCTTTTAACCCCCTAGAGATGTAACACATTATTTTTCAGGGGCAAGTATTAGGTTTTCAGATATATCTCATCTTGTCTATATTTGGGTAATTTTCAGACAACTCTAATTATCAGAGAATATTCTATGCACCAAAAAGTGCTATTTCTTGCCATTCTGACCGCTTTAGCATCGATAGGGATGCAACAAGAATTTTACAATGTCTAATATTAGGTTTCAAATGTATAGCATGTATTCTTACTTCTGAGAAATTTTCACCAAATCTAGTGATCAGAAAATATGTTGTCTTTAAACGTTGTATTCTTGACTATTGTGACAGTTTTTTTACCCAGTGTACAAATATTATGTTTTTAGCTGTATATCCTGTAGTTTGGGTAAGTTACAGCAAAATCTAATGATCGGAAAATATTGTATTGTATATTGTCCCGAGAATGTTTATTTTTTTCAGTGTTTTACCATTGTGACCCCAGTGTGGACGGAACCAGCATTGTAATTAAAAAAAAAAAAATCCGAGAATTTTTCATCTACTTCCTTTCTTAGGTGTAACCTCATGCAACATTTTAGAAAAATGTTATCAAATGACATTTGGAATATATGAGACGACTTTTTTCTACACTTATAATCCAACTATAAGAGTGAAATGCCCCACATCACTAGGTAGGCATTTATGTAACAGCAAAATAATAATAATAATAATAATAATAATAATACTAATACTAACAATAATAATAATAATAATAATAATAATAATAATAGTATATGAAGAAGTATAATTAATAATAATAATAATAAAAACAATATATGAAGAAGTATAATTAATAATAATAATAATAATAATAATAATATTACATTAATAAAAATATAATTAATAATACTAATAATAGTATAACAATAATAGTGGTAATATTAATTAAAAATAATATATTAAAAATAATAATTAATAATAATGGCAATTAATATAATATTAACATTAATAATAATAATAATATATGAAGAAGTATAATTAATAATAATAATAATATCACATTAATAAAATATAATTAATAATAATAATAGTATAACAATAATAGTGGTAATACTAATTAAAAATAATATATTAAAAATAATAATTAATAATAATGACAATTAATATAATATTAACATTAATAATAATAATAATATATGAAGAAGTATAATTAATAATAATAATAATAATAATAATAATAATAATAATAATAATAATAATAATATTACATCATTAAAAATATAATTAATAATAATAATAGTATAACAATAATAGTGGTAATACTAATTAAAAATAATATATTAAAATAATAATCAATAATAATGACAATTAATATAATATTAACATTAATAATAATAATAATAATAATAAAAATAATAATAATAATAATAATAATAATAATAATAAATTAACCTGAATCTCTAATGACTGCAACACAAGATAACTCGATAAGAACCAATGCAAAGATCGACAAACCACAAGTAAATAGAAAAGGCACACCATGTGGAAAAATAGGCGAAACGATAACACGATGGTAAGTGGATGACGCAAACTCGCGCAAAAGAAATACAATAATAGGCACGATTAATAAAAAGTACACTACCCCGGGAATTATGCGACAAATTGCCCCTTCAACGCACAGACAAAATGTACTAACAGAAGCCGGCAACAGTACTTGAAAACGAAAATCACAAAAACCATATACACATCCAAGCAAGTGGAACGGATGTCGTAAAAAGTCTTGTTAAATGGTAGGCTTTCTTGTTCCAGCTGTCCACAGACTGAGCATAAATAAAAGAAGACATGGGACAAATACACACACCTAGCGAGAGAGCTGAAATAGATTTGGATTATGAAAAATATGAACACCTATAATAGTTGGAGCATCAGGAACAATTTTTAAAACATTGAAAAAAAAATAAGAGAAATTGGAATCGGAGAAATGGCAGCAAAAATACAACAAATAACGATAAAAAAACAGTAGAAATATTAAGAGAAAACATTTGAATGCGATGAATTATACACGAGCCACATGATCGAGCCTGACAAACAGCTGCAGAGGCAAAATATGAAGAAGCTTTACATTGAAATAAGACAATTGAAGCTGCATATCTACAAGTTCTCCATACCCTAAGCCATACCCTGTCATTGCCCTATCACCACCTGCCCAAAAGAATGACGCAATATAGTCGAGAAGGGCCAATGGAGAATGGAAAGATCGAAGAGAGATTGCTAGCCAGACCTCGACTGGACAAGTGCGAATGGAACTGGGTTCTAGGGAATGCTTATTGCCACTCAAATTCTAGCGGAGTACAATAGCCGCTGCCAGCGATAAATCAATGGTAAACTGTTTTTGCGATAATATAAATGTGTTTGAAACATTATCGAAAGAAGTGGAATGTACTGAAAATCTGGGGAAACTTGTTGGAAATCAGGATCCTAGCAACACCACAGGTTGTTTAAAAGGAGATATATTTGATAACCTGTGTGAAAGCTCCTTGAGAACCAATAATAATACAAATAATAATAATAATAATAATAATAATAATAATAATAATAATAATAATAATAACACATAAATATTCAATAGATTAATTGCGTTATATTACAGAATGCGGATTCAAAATATGTTTGTCTAATGAATAATGTGAGATCCTTTTATGCATTGGCTATATATTTCTATAAATGCTTTCTAAAAGAATGTAAGGCATATATCAAGTATGTTTGTAGGTAAAGTGCTATTGTGCACTATACCTGATTTTAATTTGCCAGGCTTATATTATCAAACTCTGAAATTAAGAAAATTCAGCTGGTAATGAAGTTAGTATACAATGGGATACTAATAAATTTTGTATTGAATCGACCAATTTAAATGAGGTTGGAAATAACAACATTAAAAATACATACATAATGTTTGGTGTAGTGTTTAGTTTACTATTACGTCCCAAATCTACATTTAATAAACAAAGATAGCGTGAAATTAAAATACACTTGTAAATTCGTAACAGGTACAAGCATAACCGAAATAAACCTAAAAATTTTGACCACAGTTAGGTGTAAAGTGTGTTCTTATAAATTTAGTTTATTAGTAACAAACAATACCGTACATTTTCAAGAGAGAATAAGAGAACAATGTACATTACGTAAATTGATCCAGAAACCTTTAATAATTGTCTCTTTACGTATTTTTTCGTATACGACATCGTCGTTCGGTGATAAGTACGTATTCTCTAATGCTTTCCTTATGTTTAATTACGTGTGATTCTATATATCAATAATTTCCTGCACCTTTTATATGTGTCGAAACTTAAACGTAGATTCAATGAAGAAAGTATGTTTTTGAACTGTTCTCCTGTAGAACTGTTTTTCGTTTGCCTGCTTTACAGTTGACTACAATTTGTCTTCAAGTCCAACGTAAGCAAGTTCTTGATGAGCAGTTCCTCTAAGTAATCCAATTTACAAAATCTCCACTGCTTATGATTACTACGCTATAATCCCAATACCTGCTGTACACCCATTAACACTTATCCTCAAGTAGTTTTCAGGCTTTAAGTGGGGAATCCTTTGTAAACAAAAAAAAGAACATCATGAAATAATTCAGCAACCTTCCCTTTATTAAGAAATCCGGAGTTCTATCATCTCTCTCTCTCTCTCTCTCTCAGTATTGACCAATCAATTTGCGGTGTGTCATAAGTACGTAGCTAGAATCTTTGATTAAAAGACAATTATCGACAATCTTAGCAGATATAACCTACTCACTGAAATGTGATCTAGTTTATTTTCGGATAGATTTAAAACGGGTGCGCTTATTGTAATATCAGTGAATATTTCGACGCCGGCCTTGTTTCTAAGTCAAAAACTCTTGTCATATCCTAATGTTTTTACAGTGTATACGTCGACTTCCCAAAGTTTGTATTTTAGGAAAAGTCCACTCAATTATTTAAGCCTTTCCATAATATAAACTTATAAGAGTAGCCGTCAATGAGCACAAATCAGAAGCCATTAATATAAATGCTGGTGTACCCCAGGTTTCCATTCTAGGCTAAACTCCTAAACTGATATTCATTAATAATCATCCAAATCACAAACTTAGATTATTCGTAGACATATCTTCAAATGACAGCACAATACACGGCCAAAAATTACCAATATTTTTTTTATTCTCTCTCTTCTGATCCTCAGCACCTGTGGCAATGAGGAAGGGGTCTGGTTAATTTTAATACCGAAACAAACTCATTCTTTTAATAAAAATAGCTCTGAACTCCATCTGCCCCGAACTGAAGTGAAAGGCTATTATCCTGAGAAGCACCATTTCTTGACAAGTTTCTTGGACTGACCTTCACTTCTGATCTGACATAAAACACATAAATCAAACCTGTTACCAAGACATCCGGAAAATTGTTCGGACCATTCTATTTCTCCAGTGGCTATCCATCTTCCTCTGCAATTTGCCATCTGCATAAGAGTCAACTACGTCCTTAAATAGAGTAATGTTGCCAAATTTGGGCGGCAACTTCTTGACTTTATAGAATTCAAAACTAGTGTCGAAATCTTATAGATGAGGCGATTTTTTTTCTAACTTTATTCCAAAGAAAAAGCATTGCCAGCTTATCTCTTCCCTCTATTATTAACATAGTAGGTGCTTGCCGGATCCATAGTCTATGGTTTGCCTTTTGTAATTTTTTAATAAAAATCACGACTTTCTATAATATCAATAAGCATTTTCCCCGTGCTTTGTTTCTAACTCCGAACGCATATTCCATTAACAAAACGGTTGTTCTAGAACTGTCCGTATGTATAACACTGTTCTATTAGGCTGTTTCCCTAGTTGCCTGAGAGTCCAATATCATCTGTTTTTTGTTGAGCCTTTCCCTTACGTATTTCAAATTCTACCAAATCTACACAATTACCGATAACTAAACTACCACCTTACATTCATAAATACTTATCTTTTAGTGGCCTTCAGGTCTTGAAAAATGGGGACTCTTTTGCAAAATTCCCTTTCGTGTGTAATATTCTTAAAATCGGTTCAGCCGTTTTTGAGTAAATAGGGAACGAACTCTCTCACACACAGACGCACAACCTAAACTTTTTTCCTTTTATTATACTAAAAGAGACATCAATTTCCTATATAATATGGCCACAAAGAAAACAGAACGGCGGAATAGTTTAAACAATGTATTACTGGAACAACAACGTAAGAAGTTACAAGTAAAAAGAGCAATAAACGTCAGCGAGCTTCGCTCTTGTATTTAATCCACACCTGGGATCGAAAGGTATATGGTTTATATAATGGATAGAACAGTCCCTTTTGTAGAGTGATTCCCCCACAACACCCCTTCTCAAGCTCATTTTTGCGGTTATGAAAATCAGTATTTCTTTTTTTGGGGCAGACACACCAAGGGGTATGTGCGCTTCTTTTTTCTGCCTGAGCGTCTCGGTTCTGAGATCCCTTTTGGAGGGTCTATGTCAAAACAGTCCTACACAGTTTCGATCGCCTCACTGCCGTCCTGCGTTGGTTCTTCTTGATTCTCGTAGAAGCTTTTCCTGAGTTGGTTCAGGTGTCTTTTATGTTGAAACTTTGAGCCCTGAATGATGTATGTAACAGGGCCGATTCTTCGTAAGATCGTGCTCTGTTCCGAAAAAGAAACGCTATTTCTAAAATGTCTAAAATACACGTTATCTCCACTGTTAAACCGTTTCGTTGGCATTGTAGCTGTTCTGTTGTGTACTATGTGTTTGGGTAGCAGTTTATCAAATACGGATTTTATTTTCCGTCCAAAAATGATTTCTGCTGGGGATCCCGCATCTGGTTTGTTCGAATTTCTCGTGATTCTGTAAACCTGCAGAAATTGTTGAAGAACCTTTTCTGTCGGTGTACCGGGCGCCTTTATAGGTCCTTTTTAAGTGTATCGACGAAGCGTTTGGCCTGGCCGTTGCTTCTGACGTGGTAGTGGTGTGTCGTAATATGCTTGACTTGATACGTCTCGCAGAAGTCTCTTAACTCTGTCGAGGCGGACTGTATAGCGTTGTCGCTAACCAGACAGTCTACAACCCCAAACCGAGCAAACAATTCCAAGAAAAAAATTTGTTGTTGATGCCGTGGTAAGTTTTTTGCGTCTTAGTACCTCTGGCCATTTAGAGTAAGAGTCAACTACTATCAAGTAGTAAAAATCCTCCACAGGTCTCGCATAATCGATGTGGATCCTCGACCATGGTTGTTCAGCCTTATCCTTAGGGTTATATGTTATCGGTGGTACTTTTGTCGCCAAAGCACACCCTTTGCATCTGTTGACCATGTCAGTAATATCTTGGTTCATAGCTGGCCAATAAACAAAACATCTCATTAGGCTTTTCATTCTGTTTATTCTTGGATGCTGCATGTGAAAACCCCTGAGAATTCTTTATGAAGGGTTTAGGGGATGACAACCCTTTCACCGTATAACAGTATTTCCTCACACCAGAAGAAATGGCTGAACTGGTCATCCGGTGCTAATTTCTGCTTGTGGTTTGAATGAAATTGTCATTTAGGGATTTTGACTTAATATCCTGAAGTGTGACCGGCAGTTCCCGGATAATATTGCTTATCATGCTTTTTACAATACCATTAATAAGTAGTGCCGCGATTACTGAATGTTTAAGAGGTTCATTTTGGCAGGAATCAGTCTGTATGGGCTAGTTCTTTTGAGGGAAGACATTTAATTGTAAAACAATAATTCAGCAGAATAGTTCCCCATCTTATAGTCGGTTCGCAGTGAACGTGGGAAGTCCTTTTTTTATCCAAAAATGGATATCAACGGCTTATGGTCGATTTGTAGAAAAAAAGGTCTTCCGTACAAGAACCGGTGGAATTTTGAAACTGCAAATATAATTCCTAGAGCCTCTTTCTCGATCTGAGAATATTTTTTTCCGCTGGAAAGAGAGTCCGTGATGCGAAAGCAATATGCTGTTTCGAGCCATCCGGCATTCGATGTAGCATGCGCGTCCAACGCCATATTGACTAGCGTCGCTAGTTACTATTATGTCCAACTGCGGGTTGAAATGCGCAAGGAATAGTTTTGAAGTCAGGATACTTTTATTTCTTGGAATCATATCTGGCAATTTTCTATCCACTCCCAAGCCTTATCCTATTTAATCAATTCATTAAGTGGTGCGCGCCATTTGTGCATATTAAGGATGAACCCCTGATAATAAATTGGCAAACCTAAAAACTCTGCAATTGAGTTATGTTTACTGCTGCCGGCATTTCTTTAATAGCCGTCGCCCTATCTGGGGCTGGGCGTCTGCCATCCTTATCGATTATTTTACCCATTTTGGTTTATATAATGGATAGAATATTCCATTTGGAGGTTGATTCCCCCAAAACACTATATCACAGTAGAAAAATGTAATAAAAACGCTTCAACGCATGTTTTTCATGTTAATCAGGAGAAAACACATATAAAATCATGATCTACTATAGTTATTGCGTTCAATTTTATCCATTTTTAGCATATGGGTTTATCATAGCAACTGCCAACATTTTAAACGTCGTTTTATTTGTTTATTACGAAACTAATACTAAATTTATTTTAAGTGATAATTAATAAGTATCTATTATACGACCCTGTGTCATATACACTTTCCTTGGTTTAAAGAACAATGAGCACGACTATAATTGGCGGCGTCATACATATGAACGGGCTGCATCGATGCAAGTGTCTACAGTGCGAGATGATCGTTTGCCGAGGAGAGAACTGCATTTGCCGAGAGGACGTCTCTGAAACTTTTGTGACGTCTTGGGAACGACAACTTCCTCCTTTGCTAGTTTTTCTATTCGGCTGTTATACTGGTCGTCATATGCGCAGATTACTATTACCGTCCTTCATATGTATCGCTTTGCTGGAATTGGATTTTTTTTTAAATTAGCGATACTACATTTTTATAAATATGAAACCTTTTATGTCGAACAATAAAAGGAGCATATTTAACTTCGAAAAAATGTATCGATTGTCACTCGTTGGCCAGTGCACTCTACTAAATGCGTCGGCGGGACTGAGTTCCCTTTTTGAGAGTTCACAAATTCGATTATATGAAAACAGTTTCTATATCTTTAAAAAAAGGGAAAATTAGTATTAAGAAGATATCAACAAACGACGAAAAAAGATAAAGACATAGAGGCATGCATAAGTAAACAAAGAAATGAAATATTATTTTTGTTAAATATAATAAAAACAGCCAGGTTTTACCCTTCACTATGTACCAGCTTTCTATGAATAATCCGTGATCGTAGTCGCACACGTCCGCTGTCAAACTAGTCAGTCTAATATATATATATATATATATACGTGTATATATACATATATATATATATACATATATACATATATATAGACATATTTATATATGATGATTGCAACGTATTGTCAGACGAGTGCCACTGCATCAGACATTTAAAATCCATGAGCCCAAATGCCTGAGGGAGTATCTATACAAAGATGATGTTACAGAGTCTCAGCTTTGTACGACAGCTAAGTCTCTCTCTCTCTGTTCAAAATGTTGAGATCCAGCAACAAGCAAGATCAATATAACCAGCAACAAATTAAACTACAGACCAGCTTAATGCGGCTACTGGTCTCCCGCTTTATGTTTTTTTTAAATCAGAGATTTGCTTCTCCTAAAAAGGTTGCCTTTAACACGGCTTACGGGAGCCCTCTCCACCCCAATACACACATACACACACACACACACACACACACACACACACACAAATATACACGGTGCTAGTTAGCCGTTGACCCAGAAAAAGAGTTCTTCGCCCTTTGGAAGGTCTTGTTTTTAATCCTGCAGGGAGACTAGCCGCCCTCCTCACCAAACAAGTCTGGTGGGGGAACCAGTTTAGTCGCCGGTGACCCGACCATGAGGCAGGTAGTACTGGGTTACATGGTACCAGTAGCATATGGCATGACCTGACCCCTATATATATATATATATATATATATATATATATATATATATATATATATATATATATATATATATATATAAATATATATATACCAGAGTTTTACTATGCGTTGTAATCGCAATTACATATTGGGGTCGACGATAACTAAGTCAAATAATTATTAAAGATTTCTCAATTAGAAAACTCAAGTTGCTCGGAGTTTCATGGCAAGATCACGAATCAGAAACATTTACTTGCCCGTGCACGATCAACCCACAAGAGTAAGTGTATATGCTTTATTAAAAAAGGGGAGGGAGTTTTATCTCTAATCTCTTCTCCTGTTGGTTTGGCGCAAAATGTGAGTTTCAGAATCTTCTCTTGATCCTTTGACTTTTAGATAGGACGAAATATTTGTTCGTTCCGATGGCCTTAGGCTCTATTCTGACTCTTCTAAACTTTATATGATGAACATGTCGGGCCTCTCTGGAGAATCGCTCGTGCAGCTATTATTAATCGAATCTTGTAAAGGCGGTGGTCAAACCCCCATTCGATAACAAATAACATCTAGTCTTGCTATTTTTACAGCTACAAACGATTAGTAAATAACGAATTTCCTAGCACGTACGTCTCGGCGGTAATGATGATATCACGTTCAATAAATGTAAACACATGTATTAGCAAAACCAGAGCACATGATGACAAAAATATAATTCTTAAAGATAATAGTAAATCCCCCTGCATACGCGTTAAACAAAACAATTATAACATCTCGATATTTTATTGAAACTAACCGACGTCAGTTTATTCAATTCATAAGATGTAAATAAAATAGATAAAGGATTATACGCCGTTTGCTAAAAGAGCAGTTTTTGTTTCCACTTCATGACACACTGCACCTACGTATGTATTTTTTTCTATATAGCTGGTCGCCAACGCTGGCATATGCACTTACATCAACATTTACAAATATAATAAAGTTTACGTGTATTCTAGTTAGACTGTGTAACATATCATTAGTTAGAGGAATATTGTAAATATAGACTTTTATTTTAAATTTAATTGAAGGTAAGTAATTTATGCTAGTGTCATATTATGCGAACATTATATTAAGAAATTGGTTAATTTATAATCCAAATTTTTTAAGTGACATTATCTTTATTTTTAACAACAACAACAAGATACTCGAATCAAAAACTTCAGTACTATGTGGATCCTTTAAATAGATTAGAGACACCTTCACCATAAGCTGTAGCACTGTTTCTACACAAAGAATGTGCTACTGAATGCCTTCGTTTCTGCGTTTATATCGTGCAAAATAAATTCATACTCTTGTTGTCCTCGCAATTTTCTCCTTTCTACTACTTATTTCTTCATAAGTTATACATTCATATTTTTATATCCTATCGTAATCGGCATAATATGTTCAATTTTACTTGTCTTTGTCTAAACATACAGATAAATTCCATACGTAATATTTCAGTTATGTTATGATCGCTCTTATGTAGAGAATTACGTAGGACTGCTTTTATAGTGACTATAACATTGTCGTGTTAAGTTAACGAAAACAAATTCTTATAAAATCTTCACTTCTCCACAATGATACGTATCCATCATTTTGTTATTATATTGTACACATGACACTCATTTATATTAATCCTTGAGTGTGTCTAAAGTCTTGATAAATGATTACAATCAGGTTGATAATGAAACAGTCTGATGCTCTAAAACGCAGACGTACTGTTTAGGTATTAATAACAAAATAAAGAAAACCGCAGTTCGAATGTATTCTCTTATCCTAATGAGAAGAAACGTGCACTAGATATACTTGCAACGTGGTTAGTGCGAGTATGGCACATGTTAGAGTGTACAACACAAATTGATTCAGTTGAGATTTTATATATTTCTCTATTTTTACTACAATGTTAACGATTAGAAAGGCGCAACTCCCATTCGAGGATAAGTGATAGTAAGTGTCAGCCTGACGGTTAAACTGTTAAAATAAGTTTTAGAAACTAGCAAGGGTTTAAAAATTTATGAAGACAACAATAACCTGTCACATTAATGTATCAAAGAAATGATACATTAATCAGCTAGTAAACATCCACTTGCCAGGTGTATCATTAAAAGAAGTTGTAGAAAAGCATTTTTGCTTGTAAAATATTCGTTTACTTTAAGAGAGGGGAGAGTAAAATAGAGAGGAAAGGTCTACAGTAAATTATGGACTTTGATATATTATTATGAACAATGGTGTAGATAGATAGATATAGATATATACAAATTGATATTTTTATTATTAAATTATTGTAACTCTTGGTAATGCGTAACTTGTATAATTCTTTGCTGATTGTTACTGCCATCATTATAGTTGTTGTGTATCGATATTTCGGCCAATTATTCATTTTGCATTCATCAGGTGGTAAACAACGAACGGATTGAAATGCTAAATCTCTTCACAGTTTCCTCAGATATTACTGCATTCTGGGCCCGTAACGCAGCTGATAGAGGCGTTCAATCGTTACGCTGGTATGTTAATTAATTTATACAATGGTTTATTGTTAAAGTTTTACCGGGAAGACATGAACTAAACTCACCTCGGCATCTGTCAGGTAAATGCCGATTAAGAAGGACTCGATATATCTCTTCCGTTACAAAGATGCAAACAGGTGGGGGAAAAAAACGCTAACAAGATTTCGAACCAAGTGTATCTATGTTTGGGTAGGAAAAATTCACGATGAACGCTTAACTAGATGAGGAAAAACTCTATCTCTAAGAAAAAGTAAATAATGTTCATTACAGGAAAAGAACAATGCGCAATTTACCCGAGTCTTCATTCCTCATCAGTAATTCACACGAGACCAAATTTCGAGATGTTTAATTTAATTGTCTTTTCTTGTGTATGCACCGTGTGACGTCGGACAAAAAACGTTTTCAATCAGACATAAGTTCAAGACAAAAGGAAAGCAAATGACATTGGTAGAATCATTATCTTTGTTATTTCGACTTCTTTTGTTAAGATTTCACTCTTCAATTAATCTTGAACAATCTTGAACTTATGGCTGATTGATTCCACGTGTTTCTGACACGCTGTATTCATTTTAAAATAATAAGCAAATAATCTCCATTTTTTGCGTATATAACACATTCGACACTAAAACATTTTGATTAACTTTCTTTCAGAAATATTTTATTTTTATTTTTCTCATACACCATTGACTAACTCGATAATTACATCAAAACTGTATTCTACAAAGTTAAGTATTAGTGAGCATATAAATAAATAAATCAAACAACTTTGTATATATATATATATATATATATATATATATATATATATACATATATATATATAAATGGGTGGGGGTATGTATCGGTTCATATGGGTGTACGTGTATGTGAGTATATGTATATGTGTGTATGGATATATGTGTGTATCTCTCTCTCTCTCTCTCTCTCTCTCTATATATATATATATATATATATATATATATATATATATATAAGCGTGTGTGCATAAGTATATATATATACATGTGCGCATATATGTGTGTATATATATATATAAGCATGTGTACATATATATATATACATGTGCGCATATACGCGTGTATATATGTATATATACATACATATATATATATATATATATATATATATATATATATATATATATATATATATATATAATAACTTGCTATTTTTTATTATTTAATTATTCGAATTTTTCAGATGCGTAATTTGCAATTTTATTCATTTATTTGCGGAGTGTTACTGCCATCTTTATAATTATTGTTTATTAATGATTTGGACAACAATTTCTCTGGCCTTCGTAAGGTAGTAAACCGTCAGGGGAGACAAATACTGAATCTCTTAAGAAGTTTCTCCTCGTAATAACTAGGGGTATGACCTCAGCATATCCTTTTTATTTTTTTCACTCTTGATTATATATCTGAGACAGTGAGGCACAGATAATTAAGCGAGAACCACATTACACAGTATAATATATATATATATATATATGTGTGTGTGTGTGTATATATATGTATATATGTATATATATATGTTCATATATATGTATATATATAGTTATACAAATATGTACATATATACATATATATGTACATATATATATATATATGTTTATATATATATATGTATATATATCCATATGCGTATATATATATATATATATATATATATATATATATATATTATGAAAATTCTTATTTTGAATTAAAATTATGTCTTTTCGAATAGTTTCCGTTATAATAACTTTAATTTATACACA
>NC_136508.1:17045402-17255402 GCF_053919585.1 Euprymna scolopes
TTATTATTGTTGTTATTATCATCATTATTATTATTATTTTTATTATTATTTAAAACATTTTGTGTCCTGCGCTTTCGCACGAGGACTAATATATAACTATATATATATATATATATATATATATATATATATATATATATATATATAGAGAGAGAGAGAGAGAGAGAGAGATAGAAATATATATGTATATATATATATCTATATATATAGATACATATGTATACACATATATATAAATATATATACATATATATGTATATATATACATATATATATATATATAGATATATATATATATACATATATATACACATATAAACACAAAACCTCTGGTCTTCATGATTTGTTTAATTTTCGTATGTATTTTTTATCGTTCGATTATGGGTCACTTCTTTCGCAATATATATATACATATATATATATATATATATATATACATATACATACATATATACATATATTTATACATATGTATATACATATATACACACATATATGCATATATGTACATATATATGCATACATTTACACACATATGCATACATATATACATATGTACATATATATTTATATATATACATTTATATATATATATGTATATATATATATATATATATATATATATATATATATATATATATATATATACTTATAGTTATAATCAACACCGAAACTTACGAAGACTTCTTGATAAAATTATTTTCAAAAACCATGTTACCAAGGTGTCATATAATAGCATCGAAACGGAAACTAAATGAAGACATCCTGATACAATGTTTTCTTAAATAAATTTATGTAGTGCCATTAGCTATAATCGAGACAGAAACTTAAACTTCCTAGGAATTCTTGGTAAGAGGATTTTTTCTATGAAAATAGATGACTTAAGTTTCATCAGGTATAATGAAAACCTACACCAAAAACTTTAAGAATTCTTGGTAAACTTATTTATTACATGTAAGTGCATAAAAATTAAACGACCCGGATGTAAACATGATACAGAAAATAACACAGGCTATCGTATTTATGTATAGATTATAATTATCATCATTACGATTAGTTCGTTTGTTGATGTTGTTATATTTTTAATTTGGATTTGTACTAGCAAACATTATTCCACTGTATCTATATTTCGCTTAACTCGTACACCCTTTATTTCCCCACTTTACAATTTATGGTGTAGATAAGATATCAGACATAAGTTGGTGTGTTCTATATGTAAGCGTATTGTTATCTCGAACCATGGTCACTTATTTAGTCCTCTTAAATAATATATTAGGAATTATTAATATGTTTCATCTTAAGGGTAAACTTTTTACTTCAAACTGACCATATGCATTATTTGGTGGGAAGAAAAAGTTACAACGAGAACAGACGTCTTGTTAATTTGAACGTCAGAAACAAATCCATTTCTTGGTGTACAATCAAAAATGTAATCACTATTTGTGAAAGCATCAAGAAAAAGTCATAATTATAATATATGTAAAAATAGAATGAGACAAACTAAATCGATCTTTTCCTTCTAAATCAATTTCGAATAGCTTTACTTCTTGGAGAAAAGATATTGCGTTGCACTGAGAAGAGTCGTTTAACCAGAAATATTTTGGCAAGATAAAAAAAAGAACGTTAAGAAATTCAGCGAGCGTAAATAACCACTTGATTTGGTATAAATCAAATTAGTATCTTCGCTGGAGTATTTTCTTTAAGGACGCGTTGAACTTATAGCCATTAAAAACAGGTCTTTTCTCGTACACACTTTCGTTTATACTTAAATAAAAAAAAAACAACGTTGTGAAATTTATCAACAAATTAAAGGTAACCTTATAAACTACTTCCGTTCGGATATCTTTCTAATCACCGTTAATAGCCTTTCCGTGAGTTCAGCGGTAGAACTTATTTCTTCAGCGGTTAATTGGCTAGAAATACATATTTAAAAATACTTGAAGAACAGGGTCTCTTTTTGAACTTGTACAATTTTAACACTTTTCAGAATCTTAGATCAATGTAAACCAAGAAATTTGCTCGCACGTTCTTTATACCGTGTTTATATCTTAAATACCTTCGATAATCATAACTCTGATTGCAATTAGTTTAGTGATGTTGGATGTTGTCATGGAGGAATGTCGATTCTCATATTGAAAGATATATTTAAAATATAAATATAGGATCTTATCAGGTTTTCGACTACCATATCTAAGTATAGTGAACATGTTATATTCTGGGAGAATAAATGGTTTAAAATGTATGTTTTGGTCCATAATTTTTAAACACGGTTAAACGGTAATTTTGTCGCTCTGAAGAAAGAAAAGCACTACAGATTTATTTCAAAACTTTCATTGAAATTATGAATTAAGGTTTCTTGATTATGTAGTAGAGCTTACATGTATCCAATGTAGCCGCCTTCAGCCTAAATCACGTTCTCGATACGTGTTCTGAACTAGGAGCATGCATTTTCCACGAAAAATTCGGCGGGAACTCTGTAAATACTCGGCAGATTTTGGAGATAGAACTGGCTTTGGCGTTGTGGGAAGTCATGTATGTAGTGTTCTCGACGCGCAAGCAAGGGAAGTTGTCAAGCGTGTTCAGTTCGGGGCAAAAGGGGACTAGGAAGAGAAGGGTACAATGTCGTAAACCTCCTTTTTAAACCAAGACTGATTTTTCGACTTGTCAGCCGGCGCCGAGTAATTATATACTAACAATATAAATCAATGACCACCTTGTTGCACCAGAAGATCACCACACTCTGCAGAACATCAAGGTAAACTTTAATGGTGACTTTAAAGTTGACTTAAAAGATGTGAGGTGGCATGATAATATCTTCTCTTGAAACCAAACAAATGACCATAATGGTAGCTGAAAACTTCATTGAGCTCTGCCCTCAAGTACGGAACCGTCAGGATTTGGTTTTTAAAGGTGTTGGGTATGGTCCTGTTATCATGTTGAATTGGTAGAGAGCATGAGTTGTACAGAGGCATATCTCTGATCTCGCATGTTTAACATTTCGTCACTTTCAGACAGAATAGACGTCTGTCATCGCTATTTGTACAGAACTTGCCAACGAGTAGATTGTCTGCAAAAAAAGAAAAAGAAAACCAGGCTTCACTAAACAGGGATCGAACTAGCAATTTAATCACTCGACCCTGTATCTTCATTATCTTGTTTATATGATGTTTTACGGCCTACCTATATTGTGTATACATTGTGGTTTTATTTATTCTGGTTAGTGTGACTAGTAAAGGTAATGATGTTAATTAATGAGAGAACGTGTTAATCCTTACTCTCGCTTTTACGTTTTGTGCTGCATTTTACATAAAATGCATTTGCTAAATATAGAGTTTTTATATATTTTATATATATATATAATTGCTAGTTTACTTCCCTATGATGTATTTCCATTGGCCAATGTACAAAGAGTGATGCGTATCTTATAGATTCGGTATACTTTAGGTTGCATCGTAGCAATGAAGGGTCCCTATATTCCTTTTATCGGATGGGTTCCTATAAATCTTCCACACATTAAGATGCGAAACAAAAATACGCGTCACAAACATGCCTCGCATCAAAACCACATACATATTTCTGGTCCAAAAAATTCAAAACAAATTATAGTTCTTTATGATTTCTCTTACTGAGAGTTTTGTATTCGAAATTCCCACCTTCTTCCGTGTTTCCAAAACTGTAATAATTTCCATTGGGTTTTTAAATTATTTAAACAAAAATCCTGTCAATTTGTTTTTTATTGTAACATAGTGCAGACCCCCTAATGCCAATAAATGCGAAATGACATAACCGGTCGGGAGACAAAAATATGTTTAAATGGAGACCGCGTTAAAGACGAGTAGAATGTTTGAAATTATGTTAGATGATGAGTGATATTTAAGAAGACTATCGTGTGAGTGACGTCACAACTGTAAAGAGAGGACATTCATATTATTTTCTGACGAAAATAGCGACTTTATTTTCTATTCTTAGTCTCCTTTGCGATTGTGATTACAACGTATTGGTTCGATGACTACGTTACATTACGAATCCTCATGCAGTTTCAGTAAGTTTTATCGGCAATGCACATTGTTTTTTTGTTTTTTTATCCAATGTCTATGAATTGTTGTCGACAATGTAGTTACTCTCGAAAACGTTTTTCTGTTGTAAGTTCTCCATGTTCAAGTGTTTACTTATTACTGGTGCTTCCTGTAACCGTCAACTAGATTCTTTTTAAAAACATTATTTATTATAAAGCATTTCTTTATATAGCATGTGCTTCCCCAAAAAATAAAATAAACGAAATTTTAGATAGAGCTGCTATTTTAAAATGCAGTAATTAATATAATCTTATGTGTTGCATGGCTAAATTGAAAAAAAGATTAGAAACGTGTAAAATGTTTGGGGATGATTAGATAAAAAATTATAGATAAAATAGAGTATTTAAGATCGTAACACACTACGCTTATATGAATGTATTTCCGAAAGTAAGTACAATAGAAACCCTAGATACGGTTTTCCTAGGATACGGTTTTTACAAGTTACGATGTTGAATACAATGTTTTTTATCCGGCTCCTGGTTAAAATATTTTTCCTTTTTTTGAGGTTTTTTATTATGTTATTATATATATAAAGTACTGTATTTTGGTACTAATTTAAAATTCCGAATATCGTGGCTAATCTGTAGTTCTATTTTAACTCAAAGACTAAAAGAGTAAATACCTACAAAAAAAGCAGTGGTCCAATTAAAACGCCCAAGCGTTCGTACTCCAGAATGCCCTTTCAATACAGCTACCACTATTATCACGTTTGATAAGCTTTTTTGATGTCACAGTTGTAAAAGTTCGGAGTGCACTTTCGACTCGCTTCTCTGTCGACAGTCTGAGTTAGACAAATACATTTACTAAATGTGCTAATATCAACTGTAACGACTTTGTATATGTGAAACATATACTGCTAAATGTTGACCAGTTTAACACTTATTTATGGATGGACGAATTTGATGCTGTATCTTTCTTTCTGATGCGCATATATGGCGTGTGTTTTTTTTTTTTTTAATTCAAGAACTTAAAAAAAAAACAAATGCATTTTTCCGGGCATGAATATATGACTTCACTCATATTAATTATGTAATTTGCAAACTACCCGAACCTATTGGGCAGGGTAAAAATAGAAACATTTACATTTGGAACGTTCCAAGTGGTACTGAATAGGAATCACGTTTATTTGAAGAGATCCAAAGAATATGTTATTTAGAACTGTAGCATCATAAAATATTCTATAACAATATATCTAGCAACATACACTGATTGAAGAAATTATTATTAAAATTCAACTGTGGCAAACTTAATTATCTTCTTTTACACCTTCCAACGAGGCTTCTGAGTAGTTTATAGTTTATATTTGCTTGTTTTTTACAAAGAAGTCATGAAGATGGTACCTCAGTAAAACGTTAAAAATAAATTAGTCTTCTGAAAATGAGGTACTTTCTATCGTAACAAAAAAATTCTCAGATATGTAATAGGTGTATTGCAATTACAAATGAACGCATATTACTACATTATGAGATGTTAGGTCATATTAATGTTTATCGGCTACATTCTATCATCTAAGCGTTCATCAACGTCAACAATGATTTTATCACTCAACGAACGTTAGCAATCTAACACTGTTCCGACTTATTCGCTGTTATGTGGGACCCATGTACTGTATCAGGTCGTCACCCACCTGGTTCTTAGTCTTCGCTTAGGTCTCTTATCAAGAGGTGTATATTCTGTTGTCCTGAAAAAAAAACAATAACATTTGTTGTCATGTTGTCTGGCTACGCTCCTCGCCGATCTATGTTTAGATGGTTTCAATACTGCCATGAACACACATGTAATAGATTTTTTTCCAAAAGTGATGAACGAAAACATGTACTGTATTATCAGATATTTGTTCGAAAAAAAATGCAATTCTGTCTACATGGATGAAATTCGATGATGCATGTCCGCTTCCTATGCTCATCCATGCCAGGGGTTTCTTTCTGAGAGTTTGATACCTTCAATAATTGCAACAGGGATATAAAAGCTCAGCAGCGTAATGCATTAGTGTAACTCTCGTAACAATGTTGTGTGCAATGCCCTTTCAACGGGATCTTAATAGAATGATTTACGTTTGGAAATCCGTTGAAACTCTGTTGTCCACGATTGACTCAGCTGATGGAACTAACACCGATTAGTCTACGTACGCTAACAAGTATTAATTACGGGAGAATATAACCAGAAAACAGACGCATATTCTCATATAAAGACATAAATCAATATAGCTTTAAGTTTACGTTTTAATTTTCATGATGTTTGAATGAAAAAGGTTTATCTTTAACGGGGAAAAATGTTTACTTTTTACACTTTTACAATAAAAATATCGTAAAACACAAACATTCCAAATCTTAATTAAGCAACTGAACACATCCTAAAATATATTATTAATTTTCTGAATCTATTTTAACGATACTTAGTGAATCAAAACTATAAGATATCATAATTAAACGAATGCACGTTTTTAATAGAAACATTTAATAATAAACCTAAATGTGATTTACAGTATACCGAAATGTCAGACTCGAATATACAACCCCATTGATTTTAAAAGAATAATGGAGTAGTTGTCCAATATTTGGAAAAATGAAATGGTTAAAGTGTATTCTCGTGGAATAATAATTTGAGACTTATTCAAACATGTGTTTTAATAATAAATTATGCTCATTCACACAGAAGACTTCATCGCCCCTTGTTATATATTAGGTACTCATTCCAGTGAGTATAATGTTTAAGGTAACCGTAACCTTATAATTATTGTGAGGATCAGAATGCTAATTTCTATATAAATAAAATGAACTCATTTTTTGCGTCTGATTTTGACATTAATAGGATTAAAAATCAAGATATTTCATGCAAATATAATATGCACAAACGGCAGAACAATATCTGAGGCGTGTTATAGGCTTATTATTTCTCAAATTCCTCGAAAATCTTGGATTTCTATACTTTTTCTGCTGAGAAGTCACGGCCAAAATCGGTAAAGATCAATGGAAGTGGTAAAATATTTTCTCTCTAAAAAATTCCTCCTCCCCCTGCCACCACTTAACACCGTTTGGGGATCGTTCACAAGGAATAGTTGAGAAGAGAACACCGGTTTGGCTTCGTAGTTCTTTCATGTGAAGTTATTTAAAATCACTAAACTAAGCTGCAGTGCTCTGTGGCGTAGTGGTTAGCGTGCTGGACAATTCGTATTATATTTTCACGTTCGCACCGACCTACCGTAGTCGGTTTTTTTTTTCCTAAACAACTGGAATGGACTTTTCTTGGTGGTCGAACTGTTAACGTTGCAGATGTTTTTTTTTTCACACTTTATTTTCCTACTTTTACTCATGACTCCGGGTTTGATACTTCCTACTTACCTACCATAACATTTTTCAACCCCCCCCCCGTCCCGGAAACAAACACTCGGGAAACGCCGGATACCCCCGCTAGTATGTAATAAACGACATTATGAACATATCATATAATGTGTGCGTGTAATAATACACAAGTCTTACAATATTTAAACGCAGATAATTAAAAACAAAACAAATTGATTGTTTTTATATATTTTAATATCATTTACACCACAAACAAGGCACATCGACACTTTGACGTAGGGGGCTACTATTAGGGGCATCAGCTACAGGGGTACTATTTAGGGAGTTATGCAGCAAGATGTCGGTTCACGTTACATTTGAACGTCCGCATGTCAGTACATTTTGGGAAGCATGTTCCCGGAAGGGAGTTCCAAAGTTTAGCGGTTCTGGGAAACAAACTACTGGAGTAGAAGGCCCTCTTTCATCTAGGAATCTCTACTGTGAAATCGTGGGATTCAGCTGCTTGTTGGTTGTGTCGGGGTATTTACCTCGAGGGGGTACAAGTTTTAGCCGTTCGTCAGAGCATTCACCGTTAAAGTACTTGTAGAACAGGCAGAGGGATGCAACATTTCGTTGACGGGGCAGGCTAAAGCTTATTTGACAGTTCAGGACCTATTAGGTTGGCGACACTCTTTTTAACCTTGTCCAGGAGCGAGAGACTTGTCGCAGATGCACTAGCGCAAATATGAAAACAATACTCCATACATGGGCGAATGGTGGCCTTATAGACGTATAGGATACGTTCGAGCGTTAGTAGCTTTCTAGCACGGTAGAGAGACACTACCTACTTCGCAGCGGTCCTGGTAATACTCTCAATGTAATTGTTCCAACTCATGTTTACTGGGAACGTTTGGCCGAGGAGTTTAAAAGATGTACTTTCAGATAAAAAAAGTATTTGTCCATTGCTATTGCTGGTAGAGCAGGCTTCTTGTAATTATTTAAAGAAACAAGTTTAGTTTTGACAGCATTGAATGTGACCATGCATTTTTGACCCTATTCCATTACAGATCGGAGGTCATCCTCTAGTGTTTCTGCCATTTCATTTGATATGTGTTCATTGGTTTTCCTGTCGTGTTATTGCTATTTTTGCTTCTCGCGTGTTGATGAGGCTTTTTCGTATAAAAAGCGAAACTAATTCAAAGTTAACAACGAGCAACGTTCTCGGCATTGCGCCGGGAAATGTCCAGAAGCAATCAGCTTTGATCAACAATCAGACAATTCTTATTCAATCTGGGCAATTGGGAGCTGGTTCCCCTCCCCCCAACATCTGTTGCGGAAAAAAACAAAAACAGTCAAACTTGGGTGAACAACTGCGTTACTTCTATTTGACCTTCTTAATTAGGTCAAATGGAAGCAGCAGAGTTAACTTTTATTGCGCACGCCTGTTTTTATAGTGTAATAAATCAATTCAAACCTGAGTATGTTGTATGTACGTCGCGGTGGACTAGTGGGTAACGTCTCCCGGTTTTTTCACACATTAATTTCCAACTTAAGGGTACGGGTTCGATTCTCATACTTACCTACCAAAAAATGTTTTTACTTACCCTCCCCCGGAGTTTTGATTTACCTCAAGACACCCGGCCATCGCCGGGTACCCCACCCGCTAGTTTATATATATATATATATATATATATATATATATATATATATATATATATATATATAAAAGCGAAAATGTATGTATGCATGTTTGTGTGTCTGCTAAAAAAATTGACTGACGGAACAAAAAATCACAAACTTGGTCTCATATGATAGCCCCGACATCTGGACTAGAAATATCGAAAAATTGGCCCAAAAGTGCAATCGGAAGTGCGTCAACTGATCTATTTTCTGCAGGGGAAGCTCCCAAAAAGTTACCTTTTAATGTTAAACATTACATATATTTAAATCGATTTATAAGTGCCCCAAAAAATACGGGCGCCAACTCTTCTACATAAAGTATACACGGGGCCGTTTATTTTGGGTCAACATGTATTTAAGACCCGCTGAGTTATGTCACGTGATCTTGAAGTCAGCAAGCTGTAATGGTAATCTGAATTAAAAAAAAAAAACATTGTTGTTATCGGTAAAAAAATTTAACCCTCACACAAGCGAAACTATGAGCTTCTATGCTATGACAACGTAGCCACAGTAATTAACCAAAGTTATTATTGATAATACAGATGTAAATATTCATGCCATTTCCATTTTCACTTAGTAGGAGAGTTTATTCCTGTTATTGGATTTTTTTAAGATTCGTAGGTCAGTGTTTAGAATGTATGAAGAAATCAGCTGGAAATATTTCATTTCATGAAAACTCAATGTCCCGATCCCAATGTGCGTTAATCAAGAATTTAATTACGAAATAATAAGGATATTATCAAGCATGGCGTATAGAACGAGACCCTCGCTCGCTCGTGGTGTAAATAAAGGTTTCTGTTCGAAATTTCCTGCAGATTTTCGAATTCGACAGAATAATAACAGAAGATGATCCCCAGGATCAATAAGATACATTTGAAAAAGTTACATCGACTGAAACGCTGTACAAAAACATTTAAGATAAGAAAAGCAGACCGAAGCATCCAAGTAGTGTGTCTTGTTCTTTAGGAAGAAGTTGTCTTAAGCGGCAGAGTGTTCAAATAACCATTGATAAATACGTCGTTTTTTTTTCCTTTAGCAATAAATTCCATGTTATTCTGCTGGAAAATATTCTGGTATTTAGATCCACAGAAGAAATGTTCTGGAAAAGTGAACTGTTAGGTTTATTTGAGGACATAAAACAGTACATTTTTGAAAGTGCCTATATCTAGAGAAGTGTATATAGAAAATGTAAGTTTGCCTTACTATACACATAAATTCGAAAAAGTTGTCAAAAATATACTGTTGTGGGGAATCACCCTCCAAATGGGATGTTCTATCAATTATATAAACCATAGACCTTTTGATCCCAGGTGTAGACTAAGCACCATACCGACCTTCGCCTGCTCGGTGACGTTTACAACTTTTTTTCAGTTGTAACCTCTCTATGTTGTTCTTACAGTAATACATTGGTTAAACTATATTCCGTTGTTCCGTTTTCTTTGTGACTTATTACAAGCCATAGCATTGGCGACATTTGATTCGGAGAATGCACTCACGTTTAAAAACAGTGTTCTAAAAAACAAAACACTGACAAAATTGGATTCAAGGAGCATACTAAAATAAAAATCAGTAACGACATTGAAAAAATACTCGCGTTGTAATAGTATTCTAAAAATACTAACGACGTAGGACACAAATATTATCAAGCCTAATAAAGTGGCTAACATAACACTTGCAACTGAAAGGTTTACGGTAACTAAAAAACCCACAGATCATTAAAAAAGAGTGTACAAGAAAAAAGTTCATTACGATGTTCAAAGATAGCACTGTACTTTTGCAAAAATAAAAAGGTTCGTCGCGACTTAGAAAGGTACATTTTTATACTCATTGAAAAAGGAATGTGTCACTTATGGTGTTCGCTGCTTAAATCGGGCGTTATTTTTTTTTCTCTGAAAAAATATACATTTGATTTTCTTTTCTTTAGACAATGACCTTTTTATATATTCATTTTTTTTTCTGTTCGTTTTATTTTCTGGAGGAAGAAATAGAAAAAAAAACGGTTTTGTAAAATTCAGCGAAGGTGTTTAAATTGATAATGCTGACAAAGCAAAAGAGACGACTTGAAAGTAGCGTCGGAACGTTTGACCAAGTTGCATATCGATGCCGCAAAGCGTCAGTAAAAATCCGAAAAACACTGGAGTGAACGTCAAATACGATTCGGGGAACAGCAAAAGGAATTACAAAAACAGAATACAATATGGACCACGATAGACAATTTTAAATACGAGGAAGAAAAAAATCATTCGCAGCATATTTTCGGCGTTATGAAGATTTTTTTTTAATATTGACTGCAGCAACTGGTCTGATCAAAAGAAAGCCAGAGGTCTATTACAGAAAATTGTAAACGGCTGAGCAGGATAAATTCGTGGATTACAGCTTGCCTCGGAAAACAGCAGTTATAATTCTATGAGACGGTAAATTTGTTAACAGAACTTTTATCGCCGAAAACGTCTCTTTTCCATAAGTGTTGGATATGTTTGAATGTGGTAAAAGACGATGATGATGATTTTGCCACTTACGCAGCTGTAGTGAACAAACACTGTGATGACTTTAAGTTGTCTTATCTAACAGCAGACAGTATTAAATGTATCGTGTTTGCGCAAGTGTTAACCTCGAGAAAAGATGCGGAAATAAGCTTGGGAGGGGGTTGTAGTGGGGAAATCACCCCTCAAATGGACTGTTCTATCCATTATATAAACCATAGATATTCTGATCCCTGGTGTGGATTAACACCAGATCGACTCTCGCCTTCTCGGTAACGTTTACTACTTTTTTCAGTTGTAACCTTTTTACGTTGTTTTGACAGTAATACATTGTTTAAACTCTATTCTGTTGTTCTGTTTTCTTTTGTGGCCCATTGCAAGCGATAGCATACACATAACAACTAAATGATATCAAAGGAAAGAAAATTTGCTCTTCTACTTATCTGAAAAAGGTTTTAGTGGTTTTACTCACTTTAAAACGTGCCACCAGATAGAAAAAATATATAGTGTTTATCGATATATTTTAAAAGACAAATGACTGTGAATACTTTAAGTTTGGAAAAATGAGTCCAAAATAAATAAAAAATAATACAAAATACTGTTATTAACTGACTCAACATATATTAATGGGGATAGGCTGGTAATATATTCGTTGGGTGTCTGACAGTATTTTCTATATTTTTTTTAGTTTAGACTCATTTTCCCAAACTTAACGTATTCAACTAAGCATTCGCCGCTACTTTTCTTTTTGACATATATCGATAAGCACGGTATTATTTTCGAACTGATTCGAACATGGGAATGTTTCAAACGATCCAACACAGCATCAGAGCACATTCCGACAACTACTAGAAGAATAACGATACAACAGAGAAAGACAAGTGGTCTACCCTCAAGATTAATATAACAGAACATACCCACAACATTATGATGTCGATTTTCTTTCTGTGTAAATAGGGAACATGTGCTCTGATAACACTTCTAGAAATGAGACAACAGTACTATACTATAACATGTATAAAATAGCATAGAATTATGAAATATGTCAGAATGCAGGGAATATACGCAGCGTTGTTTAGCATATTAAAATGGATTCACTACAAATATTGTTTTGTTTTATCTCCGGTGTGACAGAGAGTCTCAGAAACATATCAGAGTAGGTGGAATTCCTTCAAGAGCGGTAGTGATATTCATTAAAGTAAAACCAAATTTCCAGTTGTTGGTCTGAACCTAAGCTTGATTTTGACGTATTAAAATTATAAACTACTATTTTCTCTACTGACCTACTTAATAAGATGCGGAAATAAGAGATGCACAAATATCCTCATTATAAATATTCTGAAGTGTTTACATGGGTGAAATCGTCATAAAGGTAAATGTCGACGAGCGACGAAAGTAAGGGCTACAGGGAGCTCATTGATAAATGGCATAGCCAATTTTAGCTTCAGAATTGATTTCTGCAGCTACTCCCCACGGCATTGAAAATATAGGATTGAGACTTTTGCCAAACAAGAATACTTTTAAGGGCATAAAATAGAAACTCGAGTTTATAGATGAGAAACCTTCTGGGTATTTCCCATGAAAGAATTTATAAAATAAATGGAAGTTGATATGCCAACGTTTATTGCCGTAGAAGAAAATCTATCGTTTATGTATTTTACTGATTCTGTGAGACACTAAAGCCCGCATTACAGTGTTGCATTTTAAGAGGGAAATCTGATACCATCAATTAATAATCCGTTATTAATAGTTGCCTGATTCATCACAAATGCAAATGGTTTAAACGTAAGACATAGTAGACGGATTTTGCATATATTTATATAGAGAAAACACACAAATTTCATGTATTTTGTTTTTAAAATCTGAGACCTGTGACCAAGTTTTTTCTTGATGTAATATGAGTCATTTTCCTTAAAACCACAATTAGAGAAATTCTTTTCTAGAAATATATACGCGTTCCGAAATCTTTTTGTAATGTCATGAAACTTAAGAAACTTTTAAAGACACATCTTGGCGACAGAATATTCATGGAATAAGAAACATGAATATTATAAACAGAAAACATGTGACTTTCGCAATCAACATTATATGAACAGAACTTCTGAAGCGGAGCATTTGGTGTATCTTATCTGGTTGACAATACACTCTTTGATGTTTTTTATCTCTCAAGTTTAAATGAACATATCTCGGTTTGAACAAAAATTATTCAATTAAGCCTGATCAGGAATTAACACATTTTGACAACGCATGTTGGCGGCGGCTGAAGTGTTCGTAGTTGAATTCGTTCAACTTTTAGTGAATTGGTTATGCAACGTGCAGGCGAGCGTCATTGTGGAGCAGAATTGCCCCCCTTTTTTTAGAATGGTGATGGGTGTTGTTGAGGAGTTTCTGATATATTTTATACATTTTTGGCAGTACTTATCTGTAATTATTTCGATGAATTCTGAAAGAAATCTCAGAAGACCAAACTGTCAGGATCACTTTCTTCTACTGCAACTCTGACAGGGAAGTGTTATGGAGATACCCCGACGACTAATCACTGAACTGAATGCTGGCAGCTTTCCTAAAGAACCCACTCCTTATTCCAAGTAACAACCCGTTATTATTGCGTAAAGATAGGGAAGATGACAGTTCATAAAGACGTTTCTTTTGGTTGTCGTTTAATTCGAGAGGAACCCATTTATCGATTTTTTTCCTCATAGCAATTTATCTCAAGGGGTTGGAAAACGTCGTATATGTTCTGTTTATTTAAGCCAATGTTTGAATAGTTGTGTGTTGAATAGTTTCGAGTAAGACTCTTAATTTATCATTGTAAATATCCAATAGCTGATCATTACGCTCATAATCTATGAGACTCTTGTTGCCGCTACAAAATGTATTGAACAAACATCGTGCTGGACGTCCACTAGTGGTTCCATGACGAAACTCTTTGTTTGTATTGCGAGCTGTTTAACTGCTTTTTCACCAAGCTTGTATTAAAGTAATGAATTTATGCCCATTTGTTTTTTTCCATCTCGTATTCAAGGTTAGGAAATGAGGACATTATTTTCTAAAAACGATTGTATTTAAAATGATTATATAGACTGAATAACACATTTTAAAATAATATATAAAGTGAAGACCTTATCAAGAAAACTTATTGATCAAAATTAAAACTTCCGCTAAAATATTAATCTCTTACATAATATATATTTTTTTAGCAAGGGTTAACTATATTTCCTAAACAGTAATTTATTATAGTCTGTAGGTTACAGAAACTTATTAAAACTGTGAAATGTTGTTATAATCTTAGGGCAAAATCAGAATACACATTTCAGTGATAGGTGATGTTTTAACGTAAAAATAATTCTCATTAAGTATAACGAACTAATGTATAGGTAATAGTAACAAGAAGACCGTTACAATGACATTGTATAGCAAAGACAGGCAGGTGTCGTTATCTTTATTTTTTTTACGTCTCTCTTACTCTCTCTCTCCCTTTCTCTCTTTATACTTCTTTTTTAGTTCTGTCTTTTTCCTTCTCTCTTTGGTGTATTTTGTATAGAATAGAAATAAGCGGAGACAAATCAAACAAAATATTAGGAATTAGGAAATTTAGTAAAAACATTTTAAAGTATTTACAACCTCCCAACCAGCATACCAAAACCACGTTTATATATATATATATATATATATATATATATATATATATATATATATATATATATATATATAAATATTTATACAATCATGCATACTTTTGGCTCAGTTACAGGTAATAGGTATATTCCACGAATATTATAAACATGTCATACTGACAACATGCCGCCTGTCTTGAATGGTTTTGTAATTTTACAGATTACATTCTGGTCAGATTTCTATTATAGACCTTACTACAAAAATTGCTTTGTAATTGCACAATTACTTGCACAGAAACGCATATCCGTTGTCTCAAATCTTAAAAAAAACTAATGATTTTTTATTAAATCATTATTATTGTAAAAAGATGTCTTAATACATGACAAATAACATTGTTGTCAAAATTATTTCTATTGTCTTCAAACATTTTTAATACATATATTCTTATTTGCAGTCAAAAAAGACGTGTTATAGCAGTTAATTTATGCATTTGTAATATTTCCTTTCTAGATGCAAATGTTAATATTATATTTATTTCAGTTTTTAATCTTTATCCTTATTGCATTTTTATTAACTGTGTAAAAAGTTTTCTCGTCGAAAAATGTGCCGATTCTATCGGGCAAGTTCATTTGGAATATATATTGTTTTATTTTTTATAACATATTTTTTGTCCATAAATATTGTTTTGTATATTCCAAGTTGATAGCCTAAATAGATTAGACAATTATATCAATTTTCAGTTAGTGAGAGGGGAGTCCTTCAACATACGATCCTTTAAACACGCCAAATGGAATTTTATTAAGTACAATAATGATATTTTTAATGAAGAGGAGACAATGCATTGGGGATGCGTTATCGGCAGCTGCCATTAATCTCTCCTCTCTTTATGTGTCACTCAGCCCTCATGTTTTAATGAGTGATTTTTTTCTGACAAAGGAAGAAGAAAAAGCTGTATCCTAGGTTGGCAGTATTTTTCGTCAACAGCCGCCAGAGGTGTCGTAATTTTTTTTCTCTTTCAATGACTATCCTGGTAGCGATGTCAATGGTAAGGGTGTTGGAGGTAAACGTTTTATCTGGGCTGCGTAATCCGCCTGATAGTCAGGGATCAAAACCTTGGAATTATCACTAAGGAGGCTGACTTATCAGCAGGTGCAAAGCACTGGGGCTGCTGTATTGCCATTTAATGAATGGATTCTGGACTATGCAGTAGCTTCTGGTGGGGTACATCGATGCCATATTAGTGGGTAATTATTAGGTTTTTCCTTTGCATGTGCTACAAAATATAATTCTTCATTTCCATTTCTCTCTTACTTTCCCTCTCTGCCCTGCTTCAGGCAAGTCTGTCGACCTTGTCCACAAATCCCAAAACTCCACCATGATAAGTTTCAATAAAAAATACACGATTAAACCAATACCTCCAACTTATAACGTAGACCCCCACAACGATGTATCCTTCTTTATCTTCAGGAGTCTACGTTCTAACATTCCAGATGTTGAGACCCAATTACAGGAAACTAAACGTGACATATAATTTCCAAGCGAAACAGGCACTGGACATACTATTTCCCTAGATGAGTTCGTAATTAAAGGATACTCTAATTTAACTTCAAAATATGACCCCCAAGATCGTCATAGCCATAGAATATGTGGCTATATAAAAGATGACTTTCCATGTGATAAGGTCATCTCCAGAGAACATCCTAACTTACTCAAAATGTGCTTCCGAGTTGTACCTGATACACCTACTGCATTTATATTTGCTCTCTATCGCTCCCACAACAGCCGAGTTCCTATCTTTAAATGCATAACTGAGAAAATTGGCCACATCCTATCTGATTATCCTTCAGCCAATATTCATATCTATGGAGACTTTATGTTCACAATGTGGAATAGTTAACTCACTCAAACAAGACCGATGACGAAGGAAGCTTCTATCATGATTTCTCCATTGCTTATTACCTCACTCAGATTGCTCACGATGATGATGATGACCAATATACATGTTTCCTTGGGTGTGACTATTACAGCTTGCTCCGAACTGTGTTCACCTTCCATTCTGTTTCCACTTAGATCTTTCGACTACTCTATAGCATCAGTTCAGATGAAAATGAAATATAATAAGTCCTACCATGTACCTACCCATCGTACAGTATATCGATACTCTATGGCTGACTGGTATATCTTCCGTACATTTATATCAGATCCACCTCTGCATTCCATGTTGAAAAAGGATGTATCTTCTATAGTATCAGACCTGACAGAATGGTTAATTCTAGGGATATATCGTTTCATACCCCCGAAAAAAATTCCAGCAAAAAACTAACAGCCAGTCCTGGTTCTCTCCAGAATGCTCTGATGCTATTGCGCACCGAAATCACCTTTCCCATTACTTCCAACGTAATAGATGTAATGAGACTAAAGCCGCTTTCAGGACTGCCAGCAACCACAGTAAAAAAGTAATAAAGGACGAAAGAGAGTTGTATGCTAAGTTCAAAGTAGCTGAGCAGCGGCTTGGTCCCCACCAGTTTTGGCAAATAGTAAACAGAAGCCTGAACACAAGCGTATACTCTATCCCACCTATCATGAATGGGGCTGCGGTAATCTCGTCAGTATAAAAAAAACAATATTATTTGCCATGAACTTTGCAGCTTACTCTACCCTTTGCGACCAGGGCCGATAACCTCCAATATTCCCTCCTGTATTAGAAAACACGCTATGTGATATACAAATATATATACGTGATGTTGATAAGCTAATCAAAAACCTTGATTTCAGTAAAGCAACCGGATCTAACGGTATACAAATTATAGTACTCAAAAGCCTTCAACCAGAACTAGCGCATATACTTACAAAACTGTTTAAACGTTGTCTTAAGGAGAATTGCTTCCCATCACCCTAGAAATCTCATCAGTGTGCCCTGTAAATACAGGGTATACTGATGAGAATTAAGGTGATCAGTCATCCCCCTCTCAGCACAGGCCAATAAGTTTCCTGTGCGGCGTGAGTAAGTTGCTGGAAGCTGTGTAACATAAAGAAGTAGTCAACCAGCTAAGCAAAAATAACCTTCTTAGTGGCACACAATAAGGTTTCCGTTTTGCTAGATCTACAGCAGATGTGCTTATACTGGAAGGAGCATTAAAAGCGTTGCAAATATCTAAAGAGAAAGTGTATGCTGTGGAAGTAAATTGATTCGAACTTGCAATAACCAGATCCTCAATATTTGTTGTTAACACTTGGCGACCGTAAGTCCTTTTAACTTGTAAACATAAAACGTAGCAGTTATTATATAAACATTGGCCATTAACGAATAGATGACCTGAAATCTTATATAATATCTAGCACGTTTATCTAGGGTTGTATACTGTAGTGATTTATTTGCACATTTTCGATTACAGAAATCGGAGAAATAGGAAGCAATTACGTGCTTGATTTAAACTGCAATATAAACGTTTATTTTGTGTAAAATTCGAAACAGGAAACTACATTTTAAGTAGAGCGATATTATTATTATTATTATTATTATTATTATTATTATTATTATTATTATTATTATATGTATACACTCTTTAATGGCCATTTAACCAACATTTTATATAAGAAAGAAGATGTCTATAGCAAACTAATGTAAACAAATGCAGGCAGCAAATACGGAAACCAGCTAATTATCGAAACTGGTAAAATTATTGGTCATCGTGGTCGATGAACTGCTTACAACGCTCACTGATTGAATCTAAAACGTGCCTAAGCAGTTCTAATGATATGTTGACACATATTCTTTTAATAGTTACTTTCAAGTCGTTTATTGTACCTCGGTTTGTAGTACAAACCCTGTGTTTAACATGCTGCCCCCGAAAAAGAGAAAAATCCATGGAAGGGCTCAAATCCGGTGAGCGTGGACAGTAATCTATACTTCCTCTTTCTCCTAACTATCTGTTTGGCAGGTGACAATCAAGATATACACGTACATCCTGATGATTACGAGGAAGTGTGAAATCATGCTGTTAGAGAATGGATAAAGAGAAAGAGAGAGAGAGAGGGGGGAGGTGTGTAAATTTTATTGAGACACGTTGACGGGAAGTCAAGATCATCTGATCGGATTGTGTGTGAGTCACGTGATCAGGTTAGCTGAATCGTGGAGATTTGGTTTGGACACAGAAGGCGACGGACGGCTTTAGATGACTCCTCCCCTTCATAGGTTGCGGGGCGTTGACGTGTATAGAAACGAGACCAAGAGTACCACGCAACAAGAGATTCACTTTCCATCTTCTGCAAGGCATCTTGAAAGTCAAATAAAAACTATAAAACAAATTCATCACGTTGGAGTGAATGAACCTTCGTCCAAAACAGGTACCGTCTCCCCTTCAAGACACGAGATGTTCCAGAACGTATATTGAAAAATACATGTACCCCCACACACAATGGCATATGGACATATTATTTAATAGAAGAAACAGCTAGACGATCACACGACATTAAGGCTGCTTAGATATATCACAACCGATCCCCTTTATGATATAACTTAACACTGCTGGGAGTGCCATTTTATTTAATTTCTTAAACTCCTGTGAATGTGGCATTGCATATTCATATAGCAAGTTAAACTGGCTTAAATCTGTTTGGAGTAATATGGCTTAGTGACAAAAAACTATCAAAAACCAAATATTGTACTTTACTTTATATACAAGATTAAAAATCATCTCCTTTGAAGCTCGAAAAGCAAACTGCAATTTTACAGATATTCAAAAATTGAAGATTTATTAAACGATTAAATGAACTTTTTTGGTGTACTCTGCGTTACATTTCTTTATTTCTATTATTTTTCTGAACCTGCTGATTCTATATCATATGAGTGGATCCGGATATCTGATCTTTGTAAACGTTCGGAAATTTCGCATTTTATAAGCAAAGAGAGAGACACGACAAGGAAGGGATGGATAGAGGAGAATAGAAGAAAATAAAACTTGTTGATGTCTTCGAAAATCCCGCACTAGAAAGATCACAACGATTTAGTGCGAATTACAAGTAGCTCGCTTAAACATGAAATGGCGCCGAAAGACTTGTCTAAGAAACCAAAACGGCATCGCTGAAGTAGCGATATACGAATAAATAAAAACAGGAAAACCTGTTTGAATGGAGAATGTCTATTGATTTTCATGTTATAACACGCTGTGAGAAGTTCGGCTTAGGCCAAATATATCCCGTACACAGATATAATATCACAGAACAATATTAGTGCGTATTTTATGTTAATAAGCTACGCGGTCATTGCTAGACGTCCTTTGTACTTCATTGTTACAATATAAGTATCGGACGAGTAAAAAATATCATTAGAACGTTTAAACCAAAGGTTAAACTTAAAAGGAGTAGATTTATTGCATTTTGTTTTCGTGGCCGACATCTTAATCATTGTCTAAATAAGCGGACGTAGCACATGATTATAGGGAATTTTGAATATTTCGCCTCTACAAGCAATAAGTTAGATACGCTGCCATCTTTCTGTGCGTAATATAGGTGATAGTTTACTTTTGCGTGTGCGAACATGCTCTGGAAAACCTATGAAATGACAGAAAATGCTTCAAGCAAAATTGTATTTGGTAACACTTTAATTCATAAATAAATTCGAAAACATGGTAATGTGGAAGATCATTTCATTGCTTGCTGGACGAAATACCAGTTGTTTCGTGTTATTGTACGTCGAATCAAGTCATTTCTGTAATATTTTTCGTTCACATTATAATAATATTATACAAGGGCATCATGATTTTAGAAGATTTGTTTTGTTTTTATATACAAATATAACTGTCGTTGTTATATAGTGGGGTTCAGGGCAGCGGTGTAAGGCACAAATGAGGAGTCAAGTCTTAAAAATATCCAGAGAAACGCCAGACATGAATCTCGATACGATAATAAAAGACAACCTAGTGGTTAACATGGTGCGTAAAACATATCTAGATATTTGATTTCTGACTTAAAAGAAAACGCCAATAGCAATCTTTATATACCATACAATATATGTATTTTTGTGGTGTCCCTGTGTATATATGTAACTGATTACATTAACACAGGATATCCTAACCATGTCAAGAGTTCTTTTGCCCTGTCGGTGAGGCATTAGAATACGCCGACAGCCTCCCTGCAGAGGGTAAAAGTCCCTCAATGGGGGTCCTGGATATGACCTTAAACTATATCCAGTGGTGAGGGCCCAGCTTGTGGGCTTTGGGGTGTGTGGAGCCACCTTTTAATTACCATTGCTCCCAAGTCCACTCTGACCTGGAATGGTAGTACCTGTTAGGGTCCCAACTATGGGTTAAATAGAAACCGACGTGAAAACAACAAATATATTCTATTAAAAAATGTTTTCTTCAAAATCTTTGGTTTCGGAATTAAATAACCCGAAAAGGGTTGATATACCGTAAAACAAAAACAACCAACCAACTAACCAACCAACCAACCATGAGTTCTTTTTATATATAACGAAAAAAATACGTGTTTAGAAGGATGAATCACGCGTATTGAAACATCTCGGCAACTTAAAATCCAAAATATTTATTTCAACTGCTGACATATGTCTAGTACGTTTTCACATGCGAATTAATCTACATTTTGAAATTATTAATTGTACATATTTTACATCTACCTGATGATATCTCAAACGGTAATGAACCCGGATAGAGAGTGAAATGCTTTAGTCTTAAATGCAAATAAGTATACGGTCGGAAATTCTAGAGCGCGTTTTATCATGGACACCCCTTTGGACACGTTTAAATCTACTATCCCCTAATTGTTCTTACAACAAAACCACCGGCTTCGTAAATGTTCTAAACACAATTTTTGACTAATCCGCACGTAATAAATAATAAGGAGTATTGATTTTTAATGCAACCCGTATTACTACATAACATTTTTACATCTTTACAACAGGACTATAGTTGTTAAAGCTAAAGGACATGTAATTTAAAGTTAGCATAGAGGTTATCTGTAATTATATTCGTTACTAAGCCTACAGAGCAAAAAAAACATAAAAATATAAACCTTGGTAAACTTACCGTTTTAACTATCTTTCGTCCAATGTAAGAACAAAACACAGTGTTTATACATTTGTAAAAGTAAAAAGATATGCGTGCTAATACTTTTCCTCCCATATACGCAAAGAATTGTTTATCTAAAAAAAATAATATTTCAAATATAGTGCATTAAGGCATGTGGAAAACTTATCGGTTTTCCTCTGAGTAAAGGCTAACTAACGGATGTGAATTGAAAAATTATAACTGGATCGTAAACAGAGTTTTATTAAGAATAAAAAGGTCTGGAAACACTTTTTTTTTAAATCATGGTAAGTTTGGAAACACTTTTTTCAAGATCGTGGCAAGTTATTATACTCGATTCAGTTGTTCTAGGTTTTTGTTTCGATCTTAGCTTGAATATTTTTTACTAAGGAAAAATAATACTCGCATGTACGTGCTTTAGATTATTTCCGATTTTAATTGAACTTTTTTTAAAAAAGAAATATAATTCTACGTCAAATCTATATAATTATAAAACTGAAATAACCGTGTAACGAAAGATGTAACCCACTTTCCTGTTTGCGACATCCGGTTTCGCATGCGCGCATACACATTAACCGATAAGACCGTAAACAGATAAACACAAATCGCTTCTTTTGCAGATTTTTATTCGTGCACTGATATATTAACGTTATTCTTTCGAAATTATTATTTAACATGTGAAGAGTGGGGGTGTTTTGAAACTATTCTTTACTACAACTATACGGTTGCTATTTTCTTACAACTAAAAATTTAACACGTTGACACACATAAGAACAATCGTAGTAAATCCAAGACTACTACTACTACTACTACTTTCTATCTGCCCCTGTTCCTTCCTTCTTCCCTTCCTTTTTTTAATTTTTTTTTTACATTTATAGATACAAAATGGTTGTGTGAGAACGGTGAATTTGTTGACACATTTACTAATCTGTTTCAATATTAGTTTTACTTTATTTTATTTATTTAGGTTTTATTTTTTGCTTCAGGTTTTATTATTTTTTATTTTTTTTTAGATTTTAAGTTTCTATAACTTGGTAAAAGGAGTCCAATGTGTTTTTTTATTCTTATATTTCTCATCGATAGGCGCATGTGCGTTTTTGATGCTAAATGACTTTCGTCACCGTTCGATCCGTAGGAAAATCACTTTTAATTTTCGATTTGTCAGCGATTATTCGGGAAAATTGTTAACTTTACACGAATAGGGAGAGTTTTTTTTCATGTTTGAGTGATCCGTCCGTGATTTTCCATTTTAATATATTTTCATAGAAATGTTTCTGTTATGTAAAAAAAAAAACCTATTTTCTTTACGTCACAAGTGTCACGCTCATACGTGAATTCCACAGCTAATATAATACACTGCCTTAACGGGTCACGGGTAGCTTAGTCCTTATGGAAATTCGTCTTATAAAATAAACCTTCACGAATAAAACTATAATAATTTTGCTCATTTTTTTGGCCAGAAAACGTCGGGCGACTTGCTCGCAGTTTTTATTTATTATATTGTAATAACCGCGTACTGAGACAAAAAGCCAAGTTAAATTTTATCCAAAATCAGATTTCCAAACATTAGGCACTGAAAGTAGAGCAAAACATTCACTCATAATACGTTCTAATAGAAAAAAAAGAAGGCTTGCTCTAGCATCGGATATTTAATAATACTAAGAAAATATATGAAAGTACAGATTTTATATTTTCTAATGCTTTAACTCACTTTGTACATTTTATAAATAGGCATTTATATTTTTTTTAATAGTTCACTACATTTGTTCTATCTCCTATTTGATTTAAGCCAATTGTCACACACTTTTAATAAGCTTGGTACTTCCACAATTGATTCTGTTAGCATCTAGAAAGAAACAAAAAATGTCGATTTCAGCGAACATTCCATATAGGCAGATGCCAAAGAGTTAGTAATATATTGAAGGTGGCTTGCTGTAAACATCCAAACGGCGCCATAGGACTTGGGAAACGAATCCCTGAGACATCTCAGTTTCAATATACTTCAAAATAAAACGAGGAAAGTCTGGATTTTGTAATGAGCAACGTTGAATTCTGGTTAGTACATTTCAGTATATTTTCGGCACAGTTTTCATATTACAATATCAATTTTACGGCATAAAAACGTTGACACACCGGTTTCCGATGGTACACCGAAGTTAAGCAACGTTGAACTGTGTAAGTACTATCTGTCTGACGATGTGGGACTTTCAGGTACTCTATGTGCTCTCCGCTTATATCCGCATTGTTTCTAGTCGTACTGGTCTTCTCCTTGTCAGTGGACTCAAACAGTGCCGATTCAGGAGAAGTGTGGTTGGGATTGCACAACCCTTGCCTCAAATTACACACGCTACTACCCCTAAGCGGTAATCTTTGTCTTTCAAGACTGGCCGGAAGCATAGATCAGTTTGAAACGATTTTTTAATGGAGCATTTTCACTGACATGCTCTGTCTGCATTTAATTTTAAAATCATACGCAACCATAAATTCAAATGGACGTTTAACAAATTATTTACTTCTTAGCATGCGTTTACGTTGCAGTTCTGATGTAGGATATAAACACAACTTTTTAAATAAGCTGAGATACCGCCTTTTTATTCCCTTTCCCGATCCATTTTTTTAACGGTTAAGTAACCGGGGAGTTCAATGCACGGTAAACCAACTTCTGACTGCACACCTAACATTAAGGTTATCTTCCTGTAACCCGGCCTTAAAAAACGGGAGTCCACGATCGATGCAGGTTTGGGCAAGGAAATGGTAAAGTAATATACCACTAGGACAGAAGAATGTGTGTTTTCCAAAGAGCTAATTATTAACTCATGCAGTAGGCTATGCTAAGGCCGAATGATAGAAGTTAATTATGAGCAAGTAGACACACATAATCTGCAAACAGGTGAATCAACAATTCTAAGAAATTTATGGCTAAACTAGTGAAGTTATTGTGTATAGTAGGGAATTATTTTTTTAAGTTTATTTTAAACTGTGTAGCAGTTTTTCTGTAACATGCGACTGTGGTTAAGTAATATATGTATAACTCGGTGTATAATCCGAAAAAATTGTTATTGGCACAAATGTATAATTTTAAAATGCATATGATGTCTTACTGCTTTGAATGCTAAGATTCAAATAAAGAACATGTTAAGATTGTGTAATACAGAGAGTGTTTGCATTAATCAGATACGCATTAACATGTAATAAGCTATTTAAACACGTATATAAAAATGCTAATAAACTGATGTATTTACTAAATCAATGAAGTAAACATCTGGAGCAACTTAACATATATTCGTGCTCAGAATTCTATAAGAGGCAATCTGAATTTGAGCAATATAGCGTGATGAAAATACTTTCTACGGGAAGAGGACTTCAATCTCGGTCACTTTAATAAATTTGTTTCACCCGTATTTAAATGCGCTATCAAAAAATACCCGTCTAAACCTTTTTTCTACTTGGATACTCCGTACAATATTTTCTATTTTCGTGAAAATTTATTATATGAATCCCGTGTGTATGTCTGTCTGTATGTATGAATGTATGCCTCGCTAAAATGTTCGATAGACCAGAGGGATGCTAACGTGTTTAAGCTCGACGTCTCGACGAAGAATTGACCCAAAAATATGAATCCATTCCCACTAAACTAAGCTGTTTTGTACAAGGAGGGGTCGATTTTTTCGCCGACATTTTAGCAAGTCATTGTCTCCGTTGGATTGACTTTACATTATTTAATCGTTCTAGACATCCGATCGAACCAGTGAACATCACTTTTATTTAACTTTATTTCTACTTCGCATTACGGGTTCAAGCCTGCCTGCCTGCCTTATACCACTTTTTTAAACAACCCTTTCTACTGCGGTTTCGAATACCACCTCTCTACTCGCACCTTTTGGGGGGTTCCTTACTATACCACCTACACACCCCCGGGCATCCATACTGTTGATTTGATCCCCCCTTTGAGGCTCCTCACTACTCATGCTAAACATCCGGGTAACGCCAGGCGCCCCCAGCTAGTGTTCTATAAACAAGACCTATTAATGTGCAGCCGCTACGTTGCTCTTTTAGTCGTCACATCCTTTACTAGTACAATTCTGGAAAGAAATCCTATAAACCAGTTTTATTTGTAACAAATAAAAAAAAACATCCGCAGATATTAGTGCCTTTCTGTATTTTTGAGATTATATTTGTTAATTTCTTTTTGTTGGATGGCTCGGGTTTTCTTTTCTCATCTTAGGTTTGTCGTTCACAACATTTCAGCTGATATAAACTCTAAAGTCTGTCAGAACTATCTAACCGAACTCTATTTCCAGTTTTCGTCGATGCCAGTTAATTCTTCGAAATAACAAAGAGAATATTTTAATCACTCCACGAGGGCCTTCTACCCTCGCAGGTTCTGTTCGAAATGTTGTGTAAGGTCGAATGTAAATTCGATAGAAACGTTGTGAAATAGCAGTTAGAATAATAGGAGCAATACGAATCGGCAACTCGCATTAGCAAATGAAAGAGACACATCCGAAAAGAAAAATATTTTTAAAGAATTCTACGTTGTTATGACAAACGTATTGTGAGCAAGCGTTTTACGAATACAAAATTACATCCCATGCCCATACAATACCATGATATTACATTTAAATACTACAACGCCAAATCAATCCAATATGATATCGGTAGTTCCTATACTTAAAATATATAGGCGCAACATCACTAACATTACAATTTTCCAGTTAAAATTAAACTTTATCTCTTAACTTGTTTCATTTTGTATCTTTATTTGGCTCTGCCCTTTTCCCCCTGCTTTCTTACTCTCACCCTATTCCCGCACCACGCAGCTTATACTTTTTTTCTGAAAAATACAAACACGGATACACAGAAACTTCTATCATTAGAGTCTACAATCTGAATCAGATTAAGAGAACGAACGCAATAAACGGTAATAAATTACATCGTTTTATGTAGTATATTTAGTAGATAAGTATGGCATACGTGTGTTGCCACGCCAGTTAACGTTGTAAAAGTGTAGTTAAGCTATGCTAAGTTGTATTAGTAAATGAATCCATCATTATTTCGGAATATCAGTCCCTTTCTGTTCGAAATCTTAGACATCACTTTGCAAGAAATGTTGATAACTAAGGTCATCAGAGATACAAAAGGGACTGCAGACTGCTTGTTGATTTTATATATTCGTGGATCATGCTCTGCGCGTTTTGTGTTAGTACCGCTTCCAGTCAGAGTTCGATAGCATTGCACAACGAATAACCCACTAACAAATTATTTTGGGATGTTTTTAAAATTTTTACATATTGTAAGTCTGTAGCAACCTCGACGCAAATTACTAAGCCGCAAGTGGATTTGCGTTTAAATATAATTTTATTTATGGTTGTATATGGACCATTACCTACACATAGAGTTGTCCTTCACATTAGAGATACAATTAAGTGCGTGTTTATGAGTTCATAATTTTATGTACACAATTGACAAGTACATTTGTTAGCGTGTTCCTTCTATAATTACTCCGTATGTTACATTAAAAAAAAATCTGAAAGTATAACTGTTTCAAAATGCAACATTCGTGCTATTTTACTCTAAACATTTGTCTGGTAGACCTTGACACTAATATGAACACAATATAATCTTTTCGAATACAATAAAATAATAATATAGAATCATTGTCGTAATAGTATTAACAAAAAACCTTAAATTTTCGAGGAGCCGTGTTTCCACTCTAAAGAAAGGTCATATATATATATATATATATATATATATATATATATATATATATATATATATATATATATATATATCTATAATTTTATTTAACACAATCGATATAAAATAATTTAAAGAAATCAATAGTAGTTTCACAATTTATATTGGAATAAAAAAATGTAGGAGGGCATGTAAAACTTCGCAATTCCTTATTTAGAATGGACAAGCAATCGATCAGATTTCAACGATTTTGATAACATTAAAAATATGAGTGGGTAAACCATCCGTTGATCCTTATTTTATCCCTGTAAAGGTGGGCTCTACATGCTAGATATTTTTTATATAAACATTATTTCAATATTCAATTGCTATCGATTATTATACACAATATTAAGCATTTACCTTTTTTAATTAGTTCAATAGCATTATGCTGTATAAAGAACATACAATTTAGCCAAAGCAAAGACAAGTTTATTAAAAGAGATTGTAAATTGATTAAGTTTCAGTAACGTCTGTTTACATGTGTTCAGTTACGTCTGTTTACATATATATATATATATATATATATATATATATATATACACACACACATATATATATATATATACATGTGTGTGTGTGTGTGTGTGTGTACAGCAGAATATTAGATATATATCTAGGAGTTAAATCTTGCTCATCGGATATTTTAAATATAATATATATGCTAAAGAGAAAAGTATTCATTTGAGTTGTTTAATCCTTCATTATAGGCATCGCTCCACAAGACGTGAAGTCATATTATAAGTAGCTAATAAGAACTTCAGATGATTATTTATAAGGTTGGAGGTAAAAACTGAACTTAGTTTTGAAAAGTTCAAGTCTGTTGTAAAAGTGCGCAAGAAAGAGCGTTTCACAGCTTTAGAGTACTTTGAAAGAAGCTTCTGTGAAATGAAGCAGTATTACAAAGGTATTAAAAAGCAAGTTAATGAAGGCATTTAGAGCAAGGATTTAAACGAAATAAAACAAAGGACATATATATATATATATATACATATATATATATACATATATATATATATATATATATATATATATATATATATATATAGTATTTTAAGAAATGACTGAGACAACCAACATCACGTCTGTGAGTCGGCGAATTTACTGAAGAAGAAAGGGTGGGGGCAATCAAAAACTATTTACGATTTTGCAAGGGCATTAAATTAAAGTACATATTAAATATAATTTTGCTTCCATTTGTTCACATCATCGAAGCCGCTTCTGCATGAATGCTATTATAAGCTCTATACTGGTACATCACTCTGATGTTTAGTAACTATGGTCTTACGTGAGTTTAATAGGAGGAGTGAATAAGATTGTTTGTATCGCACTATGCTACGATTACGCTGGAGTCTGATGGAAAACAGCACATGACATTACGCTCTACAGTCTTCCAGAATGTTTACATGAGGCACACGAAAAAAGAAATCATCGCTGATGTTTAACTTTATTTATAGAGATTTTATGCGAATACCATAGTTTTAATTCTTTCAAGCACGTCTATAAAATAAACATAGAAAAAAAACGTGTATCATTTCTTCCGGGTAAAACGTTTGTCCGGAGTAAAATATGGCACATTGTCCACATAGCAATATAAGGAAAAGTTCCCAAAGCCATAACATATTAAAGTTATGCCCCATGAAAAAAACTAAACAAAAAGTTTTTTGGAGAAATATGGTTCAATAGTCCCAACAATAGAGTGTGTTTATTAACCCTAAAAGTCTGCTTGGCACACCTAAGAGGCATCACGATGTACAGGAAAACGCAATTATAGATATCGTTTGGTTAAAACTTTTCAAAATGTTTTATAAAAAGCCAAGGCATATTTTTTAATACGCACAAAAGTGTCAAATTAAGCCATTTAAGCCCGAAAGATATCCCTAGGTGTATCCTTTTTTTGTCGGGGGACACAAACACTTTTTATTTGTTTATATTAATAGCTATTATAAAAATAGAATTTCCTGATCTTTCTTTTGGAAATACCTTTATAATGATTTTTTAAAGGGATCACACATTGATTCAATGCTAGTAATTTATTGATTAATGCAGTTTTAGAAATATCTCGTAATATTTAATATGTTATGCAGACTTTAGAATCAAGGAAACTACAATATTATTGGATGTTTTTTAGCAGTCTTAAAGATTATTTTACGCCAGTTTTGTTGCTTTTTATGATATTTTGTAATGAAGGAACAATTTATCAAATGAGGAGAATTAAGAGAATATTTTAAGTGGAGAAGTGTTTCTCGATTTAAAATCAAATGTTAGAAAAGTTTGAAATATGTTATAAGGTAAACAATTATTATTGGTTCAGTAGGAATATATAAACAAAATACATATTAAAGAAAGGTGAGATGGAGGGATGGAGCAATGCAACAAACTTAAACTATTTACAGCTACTTTATAGTTCTTGAAAAAGCAAGGGGATTGCATTATCTAAGAAATTAGAAGTTTGAATAAATTAAATTGGAGCAATGCTTTTCAGTTGTCAGCAGATATGAATCCAACATTTCTATTCCCATTTCAATACAAAATTCATTAAACTTTTGTTTATATGTGCCAAGTTAATGTGATTCCTATTAGTAAGATAGTCAATGAGAATGATTACTTATATAGCAATGAATAAATTTATTCAGATTGACACGCGATAATGAGTCGATGAGTTGTGTGCGTAACTGTGTTCATTAATATATTTTTGTATGTGTTTTGTAAAGATATGTTTCCGAGGAAAACAACCGAGTTGGACGTCCAGCGAAACTAATACGTAAACTAGGGTTAACTGTGTTCAAATGTTTTTTAAGCAAACTTTTGCTTAATAAAGTGTTTAGAATAATTCCAAAAATAACCTTTTCAAATATAATCAGAAAGTGTTTTAAATATTCCCAAATATAATATTTGCATTTATTCAGATATGTAGATGTCGTGCGCACAAACGTGTTTGTGTATATTGATTTTTTTCTAATCGATGTATAGATATCGAATTTTGGGGAGAATGTCAGTTATTGGCTATGTACCATCTCATTGCCTACTCAATGAATTTTATTACAATGTTAACTTATATTATGCAATATAATAGAACCTGTGTATGATTGGTTCACCCTCTTTATTCAGATCATTGTATTTATTTTCCTCATGGTTTTTATTCTCAAATTACTGTACATGTCATGACAATACCGCTCATTAGCGTCTCGGTATTTTCCCGTATAAATAAAACGGGTTATAACGTTTCGAATGAATCAGTCTCATATATAAAAATAATTGGAATGTCTTCAGAAATGCTCAATAAGTAACGCATGACTATGCTGAGAGAATATTTTATTGAGCTATGAATATACGTGGGATTGTACTTATAGATATTTTGTGGGCTTTTGACAATGTGTGTAAAATGTAATTTGTTTAATAAAGTTCACGTAGAGGAACAACACACTTTTGTGTAAAAATAAGAGCAACATCTCCTTCTCTTCAATGTTTTTGAGACTTTAAGTATTTGACCTTTCGTATTTTTATTTTACGCTGTTTCATTTCCTCTTATATTTTAATACGTTGTGGTTGTTTTCTATTGAGGAAACACGATATCATTGGGACTGTTTTATATTTATGTCTAATATTTTTTTTTCTTAAACAGCATTTTTTTTTAAATTTGTTTAATGTCTGCGCCTGTTAGATGTTTTACATGCAATAAACTTCCGGTTTGTTCTGAGAAGACTTCCGTTCACTGTTATTAAAAAAGACAATTTTTTACACAAGTTGTTATAAAGTTGCTCTGCAATTATCCAATGTATAAAACAAGTGTATGTATTTATGGTTCAGTAAATACTTAAGTAGAGCTGATTAACTCCCTTTCTGTAGATAACATATCATTATATATTCTTTTAATGAGAAACGAGAACATGTTTTATCACATAATAACATTTTCTTTTCTGTTATTTTAAAGTATGGTTAATCTTCGATTTTTCCCGGTTCTTGCCGAAGTATTTATATTGAGAGAAGAATTAAAAGTGGTAGGGTGTAAAAGAAAGACACTAATTGAGTATAATGTTAGAATATTGGAGAAAAAAGGTATTAAAGGAAAGAGAAATAATAGATAGAATTTAGGAGAAAATGTGTGACTTAACGTCACAGCAAAGAGGAGAAGTTATTTTTTTTTAATATGAAAAAATGCTGAGGGATTGTACCGATTGGTGAAAGATAATATAGAATTATTCGAGGAGAAACGAAAATACATAAAGCATGTGGACGTATAGATACAAGCGGGAAATGATTCAGGGGAACGGGAATAATAAAAAAGATAAAAGTCACGTCGAATATGAGGACAGAGAATGTTGTATTGCCTAATAGTGGAGCAGGGTAGATATAGAGAGGACAGGGAGAAAGAGATAGAAGTTGAGGAATATAGATACCACATACCTTCTATTTTTTCTATTTAAACTACATCTAAGAATGTTATTACTATCAGGGTTAAACTGCATGAATGCACAATTTGCATATCAAATTTGATCTGCGATCGGTGGCTATTTAAAATTGTAAGCTCATGTTCTAGAGAAATACATTATTATATAAACAATCGCTGGTCTTTTCTTTCCACGTAAATCTTCAAAGAGGTCGATCGGTTGAATTATCTTAGCTGTATTGAGAAATGCTAGCACATGTTTTTTTTTTTACTTAGATCCCAGCTCTTATCTCGTAAAAAAAAATAAGGATTGACACCAAAATCAAGATTTACCAGGTCTTCGCCCGCAACAATTATATTTATGTCTATGCGACTTGGATTACACGGACAAATGCCTGCACAAACTGAAAATATACGGCAAATAATCCCTCAGCAAAATATTTTTTGTCAAATTGAAATAGTTTACCTCGAAAATTAAAGTTCATGCTGCAAAATTCACTCCTTTTCACAAATTTCTCCTTTGCCATGCGCTTTCGTTTGTATGTCTTCAAATAGCGCAATCGAAGAGTTTTATCCCTGAATCATTAACCCAGAACCACAAGAAGAATGGAGGGGGTCGCGGTAGATAATGTAAAACGTGGCACGCGGCGGTAAGCAGGATGCGTAACTGATAATGAAAACTCTCCTTTAAATGACCCGTTGCTCAACTGTGAATGTCTTGCGCTCATACTGGAGAGAGCAGTGATTTGAACATGATGCAGGTATAATGCCGAATATATAGCTATAAATAGCGAAAAAATTACTCGAAGACGGCGAACAGGTCGGATGTAGGAGTGTCTCTTTAAGTGAATAGAACAAAGTCGTAATACTCGTTCTGAAGCAAAGCCTGCACTCTTTATAATTAGACCTTCGCTATCTTGCTACCACACTGAGTCTTCTAGCGGTAACCTAATTGCACTAGAGGAACACTAACCCCATGTGCATGTCGCAGAACTCATTTGTGCATATTTTACGCTGACTTGGAAGATATGAGGTAGCAAAATGTGGCCCTCAGTATAAACGTCTGCGAATACCATATTATTCTGGCCGGAAAATTCCTTGAGCTCTTCTCTTCAAGCGTTTAATCTTCCCGATTTGCATTTTGAGGTAACTGTTAATGGTCCTGTTGTCATATTGGATCGGTTGAGAACATGAGTCATGCAGCGGTGCATTTCCGATCTCGCTCGAAAATATTTGTTATTTTCATACAAGATAGAATGATTATACCGCTCCTGAGATTTGTAGGTAACTGGCCAATGAGAATATAGTCTGCAAATAAGAAAAGAACACCGGTTTTCATCAAACGGAATGGATTCCTGTCGTCTTTTCCCGGACGACAATGTTATCGTTCCACCTTGTACATTTACATTTTAACGCTTTGTATTTCCTCGTTATTTCCGATAATGCAATAATGTTTTATTTTTATCTATGAGTTTTGGTTTTGTATGCATGCCCGCGATTTTTTTCTACTAACCCGTTTATAATTTCGAATATAAAATTTAGAAATGAAATGATAATCAACTGCAGTGAGTTATCTGGCTACATGTTCTTGTAGCATCGCCATAAACATGTGTACTTTTTTTAGTATGAGCATATGCGTAACCACGTCGGTCACAGCGGCTTTACATGGGATGTTGCTTAACATATGATTCGAATAATGGACTAATGCAAAAATAAAATTAATGTTGCAGCAATAAATTTGTTCGCGATTTACAACGCCTGTTTTTAGTGCATACTTTTTACACAGGCATCAGAACTTATCAAGCAGAGAGGCTATTCGTGGATAGGTGTAGAGTGTAGAGTAGTTAATTAGAAAATATAGTAATCGTTAGTAATGGCGATTCTGTAAATTTGTTAATTTAATTGGAACGAATCATCGAGAAATTGTTTACATTGGACTTGGAGACAACAATATTGTAGTCAGCTGGAAAGCAGGAAAACAAAACAAAGTTCCACAGGCGTGCATTTCTGAGAATGAAACCTTTTTATTAAAATCTACGTTTAGGTATAGGCACAACTAAAGAGTGAGGCATAATATTGATAGTGTTTTCAGCTAGACGAGTGTTTCTTCTGAAAGTTTGGCGAGAGAAAGCGCCATTGAAAGAAGCTAAGAAGAGACAGATTCTCAAGCTCTACTATGAAAAAGAAGTGACAGGGAAGAGAAAATGACCTCACCTACTATGTTAAGAAATCTATTCTGAACTCTATCAAAACATGATACGTGTGTTTAATAGCTCCTGCTTAGATGTGGCAATAGTACTTCATACTTGGGCACGCCTGGTTCTTATATAAGTATAGAATTGCATCAGCAGTGAAATATCTACTGGATTTATAAAGCATCCAAATATATGTCCAGCAGTCTTGGCAAAAGATGTGATGAATGTGTTCAATTTCAGATCAGGAGTAAAGCTAAAGCCCAGAAGTTTGTTAAACCATGAAGCCTCCCCAAGAAAAAAACCCATTCATTTCAATTGATACCAGATTGGCATCTGAGACTTGGTGAAGTAAATATAGAAGCTCAGTTTTAAATGCATTTAAAGTAACCAGCATATTTCCCCAATTATACCACGTGGTACAGATCAGAGGAGAAAGAATCAGAAAGAAATTGCTCGGTTACGGGCTTTGATGTGCTACCATAGATGTTAGTATCATCAGCATAAATGTCTACAAAAATCTAAGGATATGATTTGGAAGAACATTAATATAGATCACGAAGAGAGTTGGGTCCAGGATGGACCCCAGAAGGATTCACTGATTAAACATGTGAGCTTCTGATTTCTCCCCATCAACCACTACTCTTATGACCCTATCAGAGAGAGATTATTAAACAACCGAGAAGGCAGTTCCATCTATACCGTTGCTGAAGGTTTTGTGAAGTAAACCTTTATGCCATACACTATAAAAGGTATTTGATAAGTAAAGAGAAATTGCCCTAGAAAAGTACACTCCGTCGAGAGATTCCCTAATTCTATTAGATATAACTGTAAGCACATCTGCTGTAGATCAAACCGAATGAAAACCATATTGCATGTAAAAAAAGAAGGATATTTTTTTGCTGAGATGGTTGACTACTTCTCTATTTATACTTTTGTTAATATACTTTCGTAAATCTCTAACGCTTTGTGTTTCCTAATTATTACCGGTCTCCAAGGTTAGGAAAGATATGCCATTTAAAATATTAGATCTGGTCTCACTTATTGAGGTAAGTATTCTGAACTAACGCAGGTGCTTAATGAAAATGAATGCGATATATCGTCACCCCTGAGAGAAAATAATCATGAAAAAGACATAATGAGCGCGACAAAGACGTAGAATTCGACATAAATAAAGGTTCGAGATCACATGGGTGATATAACGGCCGTAACAATGAGAGAATAAATGGCGTTACAAAGAAAAAAACGACTTGAACTTATTTTTTTTTCTGCTTTTCCACTGAGACAACAACGTGTGTTAGTTCCCGGACAACGTTACACTATCAGAGTTTCAAGCCGTCTTTATAAACTTTTTACAAATACAATTGAAATCATTTTTTTTTTGTATAGTATTTGCCTTTTTTTACCAAGATTCTTTTTAATTCTCCGGTGCATTAAGGCATTATCTCTTCGAAACTGTATATTTGCACTAAAATGGATTTTCTTTTTCTCATTAAAAAGACAAAAGAAGTTCCAAATGAAAATCGATTTTCGAAAACCCGTCGACTGCGCAGGTGAGACAAAAGAACACGTAATGGAAAAAATTGTGTGAAATAAAAAAAAATCCGAAAGATAAAACTTTCTTTGTCGCCAATGTAGACTTTATAAAGACGCGCAATTCAAAAACTTTTAGGCAGAATAACGATAAAAGGAATTTTTGAATAAAAGATTGTTTAAATATGTTTTATTTTCTTTATTGTCGCATCATTAACTTTCTAATTTACACCTCAATACACGATTGTCTTTAATTATTATCTTAATACGTGCCCTTATTTTTACTAGTGTATCAATTATAATATATTTCATATATTCCCTTCACTATGTTGTACAGAAAATAGGAAATTATACAGGAAACAGTGGTTTTACCTCTCCATTGGACTTTACTATGTTTTCAAAAGATTATATTGAATAGACAGCAGTTTCATAGGTGTTTTTCGTTAAGACATTCTGGAATTAAGAAGGTTCTATCCTACATAACAGCTGACCATTTTCATCGAAACGTACTTTGCTATATACTTAGTTCTTCTGGTGCAGTGCCAATGCAGGAAGGTTTGGAGCAGTACCTGCATTTTTGAATACCGAGATTCAGAATATAATTATACACGCATGAGAAACCGACAATAATTGTATTAACGAACATCTGTACGATAATGCATTAGTATAATTTTAGTAATGGAGTAAGATTTTCTGAGCATTTTACAGTTAACGGAGAAAAAAAGGGCAAATACCATAGTGTTTTGATATGATGTTTGGAATATAATAAACTATTATGACCAAAGTTTCATTTCATTCGGAAAAAACACTAAGAAACGGGGCCTAATTAGAGTTGGGGCCCGTTTCTTTTTGGTCACTGCATATATATATATATATATATATATATATATATATATATATATATATATATATATGCTGTAGAATCTAGCGCGTAGAATCTTCGCTATGGTCACAGACAAACACCTCTAAAAAAACCGACATAAGTAACTAAATATCTATCTACGAAGAAGAAATATTCACCACAACTTATAAACAAATGTATCAAACTGGCGAAAAATATACAATTAAATCAATTGGGAAAATCCAAAAATCGAAACGAAGAACAAATCCTTGCATTGGTCTTCACACATGACACAAACTACACAGAATTTGCAGAGATAACATAAATCTTGTCTTACTTTACCCATACAGCAAACCAAACAACTTGCTTTAAACTATAAAAGTTAAATTATAAAAAAGCAATTCCCAACCCTAAACCTTTAACGCATGCTTATTTCATCCAAACTGAATCAACACACAAAAAATGAGTCCAAAGATGCAAAAAAATCCCCCCAAAACACCGCCGATGAAGAGTTTGTGACATAATATTACAGGGGCAAAATACACATAGATGAATCCTACAAAAACATTCAGAATAAAAAAATGCACTTCCAAAAATGTTGTCTACGTAATGAAATGTACCACATGCCGGAAGTCCAACACATACGCTATATATATATATATATATATATATATATATATATATATATATATATATATATATATATATATATATATACATATATATACATATATATATATATATATATATATATATATATATACATATATATATACATATATATATATATATATATATATATATATATATATATATATATATATATATATATATATACGAGGGTAAATCAAAAAGTTCTTAGACAAATTTAAGAAAAACTTATTTATGGAAGTTGAAAACTTTATTTTTCTATATACGATCCGCCTAACTCATTACACTTCTGTAAGCGATGTTTCCATCGATAAATTCCTTCTTCATAAAATTCTGGAACTTGTCTAGTGAACCAGGTCACAACCTCTTTCTTTGCTTCATTTATGGATTGAAATCTTATTCTTTTAAAATGTTACTTCAGTTTTAGAAATAGGAAGAAATCACTAGGCGCTAAATCAGGACTATAGGGAGGGGGTGAAAAGATTTCCCAGCGAAACTCGCGGAAAATTGTTCTTACAGTCTTGGCCGTGTGTGCTGGAGCGTTGTCATGATGGAACAGAATTTGACGATGGAGCTTTCCTCGTAGTTTCTTAGCCAATGAAGTCTTCAGTTTTCTCAAAACTCCTCCGTAATAGTTGCGGTGATAGTTTTCTGTCCTTCAAGAAAATCTAATAAAACGATTCCATCTTTATCCAAAAAAACAGTTGCCATTATATTATAGCTGACCCTTCTGCTTTGAACTTGATAGGTCCTGCTGATCCTCTTGGTAACCATTGATTAGACTGAACTTTGCTTTCAGGATCGTACAGGTAAATCCATGTTTCCTCACCGGTTATGGCCCGTTCAAAAAGTTTGCCTCATTTGCTTCAATTCTAGTCAGAAGGGTCAATAGAAGATCTGATCTCAGATTCAACTGATTCTGCTGCAACGCTTTAGGCACCCAACGAGCAGAAAGCTTACTGAGACCAAGATCTTCTTTCAGAACTGAAAAGGTTGAACCAAATGAAATGTCAAGCTCCTTAGCAATCTCATTCACTGTTATGCTCCGATCTTCTTCAACAAGATTCCTGACAAGCTCGATGTTTTGAGCATTTTTGGATGTTGGAGGCCTACCTTCTCTTTGGTCATCTTGAAGATCATTCCTACCATCCTTGAATCGTCTGATCCAACGATAAACAACAGCTCTAGACAGTGACGAGTCTCCATGAACATTTTGTAGAGCTTTGATGATTTCCGTCGGTTTCCATTCCAGTTTTGTTAGAAAGTTAATGTTTGCACGAACTTCAAATTGGCCCATTTTGAACTGTCAAAAAGTTAATATTATAAAATATTATCTGAAAAAAAAGAATAAAAGATTTAGAATGCTGTAACTCGTCAAATTTGTTGTTAAGTAATCAGTAGTGCAATTAAACCATGTTTTGTTGCTCCATTTTCATTTAGATTGAATTTATATCAATTGTCTTAAAACCTTTTGATTTACCCTCGCATATATACATGTATATATATATATATATATATACATATATATACATGTATATATACATATATATATACATATATACACACATATATACATATATATATATACATATATACACACATATATACATATATATACATATGTATATATATACATATATATATATATATATATATATATATATATATATATATATATATATATATATATATATGGTCAAATCCAGCGTAAGGTATGTTTAAAAGAAATCCAAACACACTTTGAGGGACTAATATGGTTCAATAACCTTTCAAGATAATATACATAACAGTTTGTGTTTTTAAATAATGAAAATTTAATACTTTTACACAAGGGATAACTTTTTCTATGTACATTAAACGTAAAATGAGACCCACCTCTTGGCGACGTAAGCAGAAATGCATTTATGTCAAGTTGGTGGCGGTGGTGGTACAGAAAGCGATCCTGATGTGTGGTCATATATCCCAAACGTTTTAAAATACTTAGAAACATTTCCAAACGTGTATATTCTCATTTGTTTATAAGCTTTGTTTTGTTTAGAAGAGTACAAAATGTAATATTACTCAATCAGTTAATTATAATGCCCTTATGTCTGTACGGCTGTTAATCCACACAAAATACACACTCAATAAAAATGTGGGAGGGATTTTACATAGAACAGTTCCTCCATATATTTTTCTTTTTCTTTCAATTTTTTTCTTTTATATTACCCCCTCTTATATAAAGGCTTTTTTAATTTAAGTAAATAGTGTAAAACAAATGCTGTAAAAACAAGTATAATCTAAAAATGTTCATTATCCAATATATTATATGGTGTTTTAACTAGTCGACGTGTTCGTTTTCGTGACCTCGTGCATTAGATTTATTGCACATTTATATATGTATATATATATATATATATATATATATATATATATATATATATATATATATATATTCTTAATACACACTTGCACATTTATAAAAAAAATTCTCTTTACTCACTATACCATATCAAGCTATAACATATACTTTCCCAATGAGTGAGGTGTAATATAGTCTAGTGTGAATGTCACGACCCTTTAATCTATTCTGGTGTAAGGTATACAGTTGTATTCGTCTTTTCTTGATTTTAGTATAGTTGGCGCACGTAGAACTAATTGAAAGCTTGTAAAAGTTCGTAAACTCATAAAAATACAGGCATATACAAACACAAGGTATAGGCTTTATAAATATATATCTATATGTCTATATCTATATTGTTCTAAATTTTATTTTCTATGTATTGATATTCATATAAAATCGTTTTTCTATGTATTAAAAAAGAACTATTGATTTTGTTAGATATGGTCTGTTACAGTGCATTAATCTGCAAAAGTCTAGTTGATTTCCATAATATTTTAGACATACACGTTATTTTATTCCTTATTGTTTTACATAGGTATCACCACTTTTCAAGGTCAAGAGGTACTCAAGGATAAGGATTAAAGAGTGTGCAGTAGAAAATTGGACAATATAGTAACCGGTAGTAAAGAAAATTCGGCAAAGTTCTTATCTTATATGGAACGGCTCATCAAATACTTGTTTACGTTAGACTTGAACACAACCACATTGTAGTCAGCTGGAAAGCAGGAAAACTGAAGACAATTCATTTGGCGTGCAGTTCTAAGAAAGCAGCTTGCTCGTAGAATCTACGTTTAGGTTTAGACACAGATAAAGAGCGGGGGGCGAATTAGTGATAGTGTTTTCTGCTAGACGGGTGTTTTCTGTTAAAGTTTCGCGAAGGGGGGTCAGAGAAACTAGAGACAAACTCGCAACATCTATTCTGTGAGAAAGAGGTAGCAGGGAAGCGAAAAGGGCATCCCCTACGGGGCTACGAAGTCTATTTTGATCTCTATCAAGGCAGGATAAGTCCTTTCTAGCAGCTCCTGCCACAATTTGGCAACAGTACTCTATCCTTGGACTACTTGGCCCTTATATATATAGAGAGAATTGCATCATCAGTGAGATATCTACGTGATCGATAAAAGGATCGCACCATTTTTCCCGCGGTTTTGACAACTGATTTTATGTATGTGTCTCATTTAAAATCAGGAATAAAGATTAGCCCCAGATAGCTGATGGTGATCAGTGTGTTGATGATGTGAAGATAAAAGCTTGGTTATAATATTAATATAATAGATAATAGTGTCACCAGCATAAATGTCTACGAATGTTGTATGGATATGAGTTGGAAGATCATTAATGTACATCAAGAATAGAGTTGGGCCCAGGATGGACCCTGAGGGGCTCCAGCATAAATATTGAGAGCTTCTTATTTCTTCCCATCAACCACTACTCTTATGAACACAGATTTTATTCAGTTTTCTAAAGGAATTATCAACTTTATAATATTATAACCTGCGATTATGTGCATGTAGATATTCTGCCTGTGTTATACATGTGTGGTATTTGCGTAAAAATCTTGTGGTCTGCAGCAACCTATTTCTCTCTCTCTCTCTCTCTCTCTCTCTCTCTCTCTCTATATATATATATATATATATATATATATATATATATATATATGTATGTATATGTATATATATATATATATATATATATATATAGATATAGACATATAGATATTGATATATATATATACATTTATATATATATATAGATATATATATATACATATGTATTGTGTATGCATACACTTATATATATGTATATATATATATATATATATATATATATATATATATATATATATATATATATATTACACTTTTGCTAAGAAATTCCTGTGTAATTTGGTGTTTTACAGACATAACTCTTCAAGTATAATCCATTGGACTCCTGGGAAGCTTCATATATGGGTTTTAGCTGGGGAAACTCGCTGTAAGTTTTAGAAAATTAAAAAATAGAAGTTCCCAGGTGAACGTCGAACATCGACATTACGAATATGGATGCATAACGTAATAGCTATAAGTTGGTGTGTTTACCTTAACCCTGGCAGCTTACATGTCTTTTTAATCCAGGGATTAAAAGAAGAGAAAAATAAATCGTAAGCAAAACGGTTTGGTTCCTATTTTCTATAGTGGCGCAGGAGTCATTTATATTTATTTTTTAAATCATTAATATCTTGTGGTCCAATATAATATCATAATAAATACGCAATTAGCAATTAGCAAAGTAGAATATTTAAGCGTATATTTCGATCTGGCAAGGCCGACCAACATTATATATATATATATATATATATATATATATATATATATATATATATATATATATATATATATATATATATATAACTATATATATATATATTAGTAAATATGCTAATCTATTTATATTTGCTACTGTATATTTACCAATCTTTGTTATTATGAATTTCGATGTTTATAAAGTATAAACACTGGTCATATACTGATTTATTATTTTGAAATAATCTTACAATCCCGAACTTTATTTTATTATTAAATATCAAACATGGCGTAAATACTAGAATACACATTACCTTGCACTATTTAATAATTCTTATGAAATAATTCTCAAATGATTTTTTTAGTTTTAAGGTTCGTTCGTTCTGTTTAATCTGATTAGTTTTTGCAGACATTATTGAAAAACTGAGCTAATCATTATATGATGGGTTCTGCTATGGAACAGGTGTTCTGTGCTGAAAAGAAATAAACTGTAATATATATGTAAATATATTGGACATTTTAATACCCACTTTTCGTAATTACTATACATATATGTATATATATATATATATATATATATATATATATATATATATATATATATATATATATACATGTGTGGGTGTGCATATTCAAAATTATAAAAAAATCGTAATAGTATAGCATAATATATTTCCAATAATACAAGTATATATATATATATGCATATATATATATATATATATATATATATGCGTGTGTTACACATTATTTCATACAGAATCTAATGTCAAAAAAACGTTTTTAACTATTAAACTTACTCTACACGTTTTAAAAGCATCCGTATGTATCACTAGTAAATCGTACATATTTAAAAAAAAATACATAAGCGACTGTATACAATCAAATTGTGAACATTTCTGCACATTACTTTTAATTACTATATTTAATGCCTTTTGATGGAATTAATTTGACGGCAAAACGGTTTTACTATATATATATATATATATATATATATATATATATATATATATATATATATATATGTGTGTGTGGGTGTGTGTATATATATATGTATATATATATATATATGTGTGTGGGGGTGTATGTGGGTGTTTGCATATGTGTGTATTTCTAGATGGTTGTAAATATAATAAACAGGTTACCAATAAAAATTGTGCGTTTTGAAACAAGCAGCTACGTTGTAGACATAAATGTGTATACACATACGTTTACTTAAAAAAACCTGCTCTTTAAAATGAGGAGACTAAAACTTGCGTCTATGGTTTCCAATTATCGATAATATAAGCAAGGGAAGACTTAATACAAAATATTTCTCGTATGTTATATTTCCTCTCTTCTGCAATGGAGTAAGATTATGAAGATCTCCAGTAACAAATACTCATTATACAACGACTTTTATTTTATGCAATTTAAGGGTGTTTGTGGCCCGTTTTGAGCTCCTGGGAATGCGGAATTTTAATCAACCTGGACAAGCGATGCAGGTTCACGCCTAAAGAAATATATATTTGTATTCAACACCATGGAAAACTACTATATATATATATATATATATATATATATATATATATATATATATATATGTATATATATATATATATATATATAAATATACATATATATATATATATACATATATATATATATATATATATCAAGTTCTTAGGTACTATGAAAAAAGATCTACAAAAGGCATGTTTTTAGCCCTAAATATCCCAGGAGAATGCAAAGCAAAATTTTGCAAGGGCCACCCATATTAAATTTATATTAACAACAATGGCTTCCTAATTTTTGACATGTTTAAGGAAAATCTAATCGAAGGATCTAACGCTATGTAACAAAAAGTGTGATCTTTGGATATTTCGGGGGTCTTTTGTACCTCTTTGAGACGTTGGAGACGCCGATTTATAGTGTAAATAGATGATAGTGCAGTTTCAGGGGTCACCACATGTATATTTGAGTTGACCACCATGAACAATCACTGTATAGTCGAACATATGAAGTTTCTGAGAAATATGAAATACGAGCCAACAAAAAAAGAGATGTTTTTAACACTAAAATCCCCTTTCTCTCCGATACGCTCATAAGAGTAGTGGTCGATGGACAAAAATCAGAGGCCTGCAGTATGAATTCTGGAGTCCATCAAGGGTCAATCCTGGGCCCAACTCTCTTCTTTATCTACACCAATGACCTCCCTAAACACATACTTAAATCATTCGTTGACATCTATGCTGATGACACGAGCATCTACGGCAACACATCAAAGGTTGTAAATGACAAAGTTCTCTCTGATTCTCTCTCTGATCTCGAGTGCGTGGTTCAGTGTGGAAAGACGTGGCTGGTTACCTTTAATGCATCTAAAACCACAATCCTATCCTTACATCATCAACGCTCTGATCCCAATCTGACATCAATGTGGATGGATGGCTATCGTCTGGGTGAGGCCCCGTGTTTCGAAAAGCTTCTGTGTTTGACCTTTACACCTGATCTGAAATGGAACACGTATATCAAGTATGTTGCTAAGGTCGCTGGAAAGATGGTGGGACCCGTCTACCGCTTCAGACGATATCTCACTACTGATGCAATTCTCTATCTATATAAAAGCCAAGCACGTCCAAGGATTGAATACTGATGCCATATCTGGGCAGGAGCTGCTAAAATCAGCCTATCCTGCCTTGACCGAGTACAAAATAGACTTCGTGGCTTAGTGGGATATATATATATATATATATATATATATATATATATATATATATATATATATATATATATATATATATATATTCTATATATTCTCGTAGCAAAGTTTTATATTGAATTTCGTATAATATGGGTTTTATGGGGCATAAACTATATAACTATTTTAAGACTATTTGAATACTCTGATACAATCCTATGATTAAAATTGTATGGCAATGAGTAAAATAAACTATGTTTGAAACTAAGAAAATATATCACAATTTTCCAACACGTTTGTATATAAAAATAGGCTCTGCCTTATAAATGATTTCCTTTGAAGGGCTAATATTATATAAGCTATTACGGATTTTAGGTTATAAGCTTTGAAATGAGCTTTTATTTGTTAAATTGTGATAGGAAGTCGCAGAGATTTAGAACTTATTAAATTGGTAAAAATCATTGTATACCAATTTCTCTCTCTCCCTCTCTCTATACCTCTTTAGCTTTGACCTTGCTTCTGTATATATATATATATATATATATATATATATATATATATATATATATATACTCGTAGTAAAATTGAATAATGAAGTGCGTTGATTTTGTGTTGCATGGGACGAACATATATACACATTTTCGGATTATTTTTATATTCTGACAGTATTCTATGATTAAATTTTATGGCAGTTAGTAAAATATGCCCCAAATTTCCAACACTTGTGTATATACATATACTGTCCTTTGTTGTGTTGAGATGAATTTTGCCTAAGATTTTTTTATAAGGTGTGTCCCCTGTGCCCTTGTATGTCACATATGTAAATTACATATAGATCTACACGTTACCATATGCATGCATATATATGCGTACGAGTTTCTGTTTTTTCACACAAGATGAAAGACTCGCTTATTTATTGATTCTCTATGAACTTTTCAATTTTACAGATGTACGTATTGATATTCGGAATATATTTTAACTGACAGAATTGAGTAGTTTTAATGACACTTTGAAGCATCTTCAATGTAATTAAAAACTTATTACAGTGTATATAAAATATGGTTGGATTTACATAGTTTTCTCTCATTCATGAAATAGATATGCATATATATATATATACTTACATGGATTTGTATATATACATATATATATACATATATGCATTTGTATATAAATATATATGTATATATATATACACATACATATATATGTACACGTGTGTTAGTGTATATACCGAGAAACACCCGAACACAGATACACACACGCATACACACACCCACATATATATATATATATATATATATATGTGTGTGTGTGTGTGTGTGTGTGTGTGTGTGTATGCATGACTTACTTTTGCAAGCAAAATCCGATCAAGCAATGAGCTAAACCCCTTCCTCTGATTCGAAGGAAACATTTTCTTCGAAACTCTGCGGATAAAGGGCTATCCACTTATCTTGTCCTGCCGTGTTTACATTAAACATGATTTAAACTATTTTAACAGGTTTTATTAACCACTTCTTCTTGTGTGTGTGTACAAGAATATATATAGTCACAAATTCAAAGACTCACTTGTTCTTTTTTTATACTTTCATTTATTTCCTGTGTTTTTCCATTACAGCTGTCTCGTTAGTGGGAAGGCAATTTTACGATTAATTTGCCCAGAAAAATATCCTGTGCCGACGAACTTCTTCAGATATTTTCCATTAGATCTTTTACAACAAATGGTATATTTTTAACATGGTGAACATCGTATTCGAGTAAAAAGGCTTCCAAAGCTATGCTTCCTTACTTCCCCCATGTTTTTGTGTTATGTGAAGATAGTTTTCTGGTTTAACCCGTAGTTTCGTATTTTTATTTATTTTTTTTATTTATTAATGATTTATATTTGTTATAATTGCCCCCGTGTTTTCCCCTATTTATTTTTCTCATTATGTTTTAATTTAATTTCTACATATTTATTCAGTTTTTGGCTTCTGGATCCTCTGTTTAAAGGGGTGGTCACTCTCATGGTATCAGATTTTATATCAAGGGTTATGCCCCTTGTACCTTTTATCTTTCCTGATATTATACGTTTGGTTTTTACTACTTTTTTTCTAATCTGTTCTAGTGCCTGAAATTAAGTATCTAATTCTTTGCAACCATCCGTGTATTACGTCTACTCTGTTGTTTAATAATTTTTCTTTTAATACCAGTATGTGGTATGCTTCAAATATACATAGGTTTCATCTTTTCGATTTGCTCGATTTATATGTTTCTCCTTTATAAATTATTTACCATCTTAATTCATATTCAGTTTTATTTTTCTTTAATTCTTTAATCCATACGGCAAAAGTGGTTGAGTTTTTCTTGTATTTTTCGGTTGTTTTCGTTATTACTATTGGCTTTGTTTCTATTTTCGTTATAGCAATCGTAATGTTCACTATTGTTATGCTCCTTTCTACTGGTGTTATTTTATCCCCATTGTTGTCGTTTTCGTTATTTGTGGTGGTATTTTCTTTCTCAGTTTAATTTTTAAACGATGCTAGCGATTACGATATCTCTCCTTAAAGCAAGTTCCGGTGCTCCCCAGATATACTTTAGTTTCATTATTTGTTATAGCTTCACATTTGTATACTACTAGTTGATAGAACACCGTCTGGCCCTTCCTTCTATTATTCTTTTTATCTTTTCTTTCGGTATAATTATGGTCTAGCTTTTCATTTGTCTTTTTTGTGTTTATTGTATGTAGCAGGGAGTTCTTTTTTATATAGTGAGGATGCTGGCCCCACGCCCAACGTTCCCAGAAGGTAAATACCGCACCAAGCCTTCTCAAATGGCTACCCATCTGGTACTGGCCAGGATCAACCTTGCTTAACTTCGGTGATCTGGCGAAAACTGGTGTGTTAACGTGATTATGCCGTACGCATTTCTTATGCAGGTCGATTCATTTATCAATGTTGTTCACCTGTTCAATGCTTGCCGTGTCGTCCTGGTTTATAATTTTATCAACATGTTCAGCATCTTCAACTAAAAAACCTCTTAGCTAGTTCTGCCTCTAAAATTTTTAGAACGATTTTCCCAACCGATATAAAACAGCAATAATTACAAAAAAAATTACCGCGCCAATCTAATAAAAAAAAAACCCAGTGCAAATCGAAAAAAATATCTCAAGCAAATCCTCATCAATTATGGATATTCAAACTACAAATCGACCAACACATAAAATCGATGATCCGGACTAAAACAAAAACAAAAAACCTACTGTATTAGGAATACTCATCAACGTCAAAATCCAAAAAAAAAACTAATGTTTTCTATTGCAACAAACGCAATAGCTTTTTTTATATTATAAGAAAAGAACATAACAAATATTATGCATAGACACGTTTCTCTCACTGACAAAAATAACTTTAGACTTGTTATATCTTATAAAAAAATAAACGTAAAACTTAATAGGAAAAAAACAATGCCTTCCGCAGAGCATTAGGACAAACAAATGTTGTCTCTAACGTGAATTTACCTCTACGACAGTGTAACTCCTATAATACCACAAACAAACAGTTACGTTGGTTAGGTAGGTTGAAAGCACACATGCAATCCTGTCGCCTTACAATGCATGCTGTAGAATCTAGTCCTATATTAAAACATCATCATCATCACTATGACGGGTTCATTGCCCGAAACAATGTGACTCTTTCTCCCCAGAGTGTCCTGTCTTCCATCAGTTGCCTCAGATCTTCAGGTTCACCGTTGGCGTCGTGTTATTTGTTGGATGTACGTGGATCTAGGTCGTCCTTAGCTTGCGCGTCGTGTCGTAGAGTCCATAGCAATACATCACTCACCAATTCATGCTTGCTCCTCAGACAATGACCGGAACATCGTGGCCATCTTTCTCTGATGGTATTAGATATGGCAGGTAGATTGACATAAAGTTGCTGCTTCGTGGTTGGATTTTGCCAAGATATATTCAACACCGTTCTTAGCATACGGGTGTATGTGCCGTGTAGTTTTCTTTCCAATCTTTTGGTGACTGCCCAGGTTGTAGCACCGTAAACAAGGACATACTCTACCACTGCCCTGAAGAACTGCCTTTTCAGTTTATCAGCCAATCTCGAAGTCCATACTGCGTGTAGCTCATGCCATGCGGTTCATGCTTTTGAGAAGCGAATTTCGATATATCTCTGTGGAAACTATGTTGCTGCCCGGATACGTAAACTCAGCGACTTCTTTCAGTGTTGATCTAACCAAAGCCCTGCTCTCTCCCTTCACATGTAAAGTCATAAACTTTGTCTTATCCGCATTTATGTGGAGACCAATGTCATTTACAGTTTTTTCTAGCTTACGCAACAGTGTTTGCGCATCAGCAGTGTTGTTCACGACCAAAGCGATATGGTCTGCGTAATCTGCATGAGTTATGTGTGCTGATTGATGGCATCTGTTTCTGGATTCATTTAGGGTGAAGCCTAGCATGTTTTGTATATCAACAGAGGTGCGAAGTACAAAGTCAAGACAGACAATGAAAAGAAAAGGAGCAAGAGTATCTTCTTGTAGAACCCCAGTGCGGATGTCGATAAATTCAGGTTCCCATCTGGGGACCTGACGATTGCTCGAGTGTGCTCATATAGCATCATGATAGCATTAATGACTTCATTTGGAATGCCAAATGCTTTTAATATGCTGGCCATTTTTCCTCTATATACAGAGTCGAATGCTTTGGAGAAATTTACAAAGATCATGGCTGCCTCAATGTTTTTTTTTGCTTTGACTCCTTCAATCAGTCTCTTAACAGAAAGTATTGGACTAGTAGTAGAGCGAGTTTTTCTATATCCATGTGGTTGTTCATGAGCACTTCTTCGATCTTTGGTTGGCTACGGTTCAGAAGCATGACATTGAAGATTTTTGTTGCAATTGGAGTGAGTATTATACCTCTGTAGTTGCTTGGTATGTTTAGGTCACTCTTCTTGGGGAAGGGAAGTATGAATCCTTCCCTCCATATATTAATAATTTTTTGATTATATACATAAGTGCATGGATTAAGAAGTATGCCATTGAAACTACTAGCTTCCATACTTCATAAGGTATGTTATCTAAACCTGCAACTTCACGATTCTTCGTCTTCTTAGGTACATTAAGACGTTCCTTCATTGTAAAATCACCCTTCTCAATATCGAGTTCCTGGACAACAATACACTGAATTGGTTGGTCTGTTACTTCTGGTTTGTTTCCGAATAGCTTTTCAAAATATGCTTTCCATTTCGAACATGTATTTTCCGGAGTGTTTGCCTTAAACTTAGCTTTGGCAGGTCGTTTGCACCCAGATATCTCATTTACTACTTGCCAAGCAAGATAGGACATTAGAACATTAACGGAAAAAATCGTTTCTCCCTCTCCCCCGAAGAAAGAACAATTTCAGTCAGCAACACACAACTAATACACCATGAAACCAACCTTAAAGATTAAAAATGGTTATAACGTTTTATACATATATATATATATATATATATATATATATATATATATATATATATATATATATATATATATATATATATATATATATATATGGGCGCTCGGGTTTCGATCCTGGTTTGAGGCAGTTGCCTATCTGGCCGCACTAAACAGCAACAGTGAAACAGCGAAACAGTACTGTATGTGGACGACTATAACACCTTCTATGTTGGGTTGCCCAAATTTAAAATGATATACAAACTGCCATTATCGTATTAAGCGATGCTCTTTGTGTAAAAAAATCGAGCTGAGGCATTTGGACGACCTTAAACCATCGATAGTTCATTACCATCAAAGCAGCAATGGTGATAAGCCTTTACTGTCATTAACTGCAACAGTATACAATACGTAGGTAGAGTTAGGTGGTAAGTGTGAAAATATATATGGCGATTAAGCTACTCAGAATATTCCGCGTTTCATCAATGCTAGGATTCACACGCTTATGCGAGAATTTTGTGGTTGTCTCGCGTTTTTATATACGTACATTCTATTGAGTTTTTAGTTAGACAATCACCTTTCTCGTTTTGTTTCCCCCGCAAAGGTCCAGTTGAGCTCCGGTTTATCCGTTCCATAGTCTGTGCTATTTTGGCTGAGAGCATAGATATCGAGTGCCGTCCTCACAAAATAATTCTCTCACAAGAACAGTTCTAAAAGTTACATTTAATCGAAATTAATTCAAAAATATCCCTTTTTCTTTGCTTGCCAAATTGGCCCTTTTTTTAGGGCCTTGTTTTTAGTTTCCCAATTTTCCTAGATTTACAATGTTAACATAAAAATGATCACCCGTTTTTGAGCAATTCAACTACTGTTAAAGCAGTTGACTGAATTTTTTACCAATGACCACCAAGCCCAATCGTATAAATCATTAAACCTGAAGTATTCGCTTTATGTTCCGTATTATCACCAGAAATTATGGTTAGTCCTAGGAATGGGCCATATTTTAATAACTTTTGACAATGGTATATTTTGTAGTAGTGTTCGTACCATGAATATGAACATGGCCAAAATTAAAAACACAAAAAATCGTTTCCTGTTCTTGGACCAATTGTTGGTTCGAAAGATGTTACAATTTGATGTTAAATCTATATGCAGAACTTTTTTTCAAACTACTTACATATAATGACTGATAAACATTGGATTGATTTTTTCTTTCTCGTCACAAAATTTATAAGTGCGATTAGCGAAAAATTAAAATGGAAGAAAAAACACCGTTAATAACATGAGAATAAAGACTTTACATGTACCGAAATACACCTAAGTGTTTCACACATAAAACGAACGTAAAATAAGCTTTTTTTGCCGACAAATTTTAGTCTGTTAAGGTAGTTACAAAATCCGAATATTTGTTTTTTAGTGGAGATGTGTTTTATTTGGAGGGGGTAATTTAAAGCGATTGCTCATAGTGTTACGATGTTTCCAATCGAAATATAGGTAGATAGAAATAATTTAGTTCACGTCCATGAAGAATTAAAAATGGCGAACCATAATGAATATTTTCAGGTAAATTTATATATGAAACTAGTTATTCTACTCTACATATAATATGGTTGCTTTAATTTTCTCAAGTTTTTAAGAATTTCATACGTAATCCCCTATAAAAGTGATATTTTATTTTGGAACGGGGATTCAGCTGTATATGTTAATCAACAGTTATTTTTCCTTCTCATCATAACCATTAGTATTTTTTTTTGTTTTTACAGCAACGTTAATCAATTTAATAAATCACTATTTTTTTTTATAATTAAACTACAGAGAGACGGCACAAGTAAGACCAACGACGCCCGCATGTCTGCAATGTTTTTTTTTTTTTAAATAAGAACAATATTACTACGCACAAATCTGTTCATAGCAAGCAGAAATGGATTTGTAAATGATTTTTCTTACGTCGTTTTCCCATTAGGCCTTCCTATCGTCGACTATTTTAAACTGCTTATGCTAACTTTGAGAAACCATGTTGTACACAGACATCAAATTGATTAACTATGGCTACGCATTAAATCAAAATGAATCTTTGGTTGTCTTGCAATTTCCAATCAAGAAAAATATTTGAAAAAAGTATAAGGTACATGTAATAAATTTAAAATTCACAAAAGCAAAACGAATTTCAAATCAAATATTTATAAAATATAAAAGAAAAATATCGGAATTGGGGATGGTATCGGAATCGGAAATCCAATAAAAAATGTATCGAACCCGTAAAAAAATTGGAATCGCCCCATCGCTAATACACCGACACATATATAGATATGCATATGTATATATGTATATGCATATATATTATATATATATATGTATATATATGGAACTGTATTAGTATATATATATATATATATATATATATATATATATATATATATATATATATATATATATATATATATATATATATATAAATGGATATATGTGTATGTTTATGTCTATGTATATATATATGCATATATATATATATATATATATATGTATATAAATGTATGTATATATTTATATGTATAATAGCTGTACCCTGCCACGCGTTGAAGTGGCTCACTTTGGTGCAATGGAGACATTTAGTAAAAAGAGAAAATGCATGTTTTTTTATATTCGTTGTACAGTAATTCACTCCAAAATGTGAAAAAGAATGCGAAAATGAAAAAAATGGTACTCTTGAAACATGTGATGTGGATCCTCGGGAGTTTCTATCAATCATTCATTGTTTAGACTCGACCAACAATCAGTCGATGAACCCGAACGTAGCAAACACGTTGTAACACTAAGTGTATTTTTTGTTGTTGTTTTCTGTATACAAAAATGTGAGTTAGTAATTAATATTTTGATGATGGGGGGAGGGGGTTAATATACACATATTCGAAAAAGTTGTCCAAAAACAAATAAATGAAAGCAAAGGTAAGGAATGTTACGTTTCTACCTAACTGGATAGTTGTTTAGTGTTTTTATGTAATGTAATATGTTTAATCGGCTCGAAAAACAGAAATGTCGCGGACTCTGTTGAATACGCTAAGTTTGGGAAAGGAAGTTGAAAACTAAAAAATATAGAAAATAGTGTCTGAAACCCACCGAATATATGTTCCCATGACATAGGCTGGAATAATCGGTGGTTTTCTGACACTATTTTTATAGTTTTTTTTAGTGTTAACTCACTTTCTCTAACTTTAAGTAATCAACAGTGTCTATCACAATTTATAGCTTTCAAATACACCGATAAACACTGTTTTTCAAGCCGACTAAACGTTACATTAAATGAAAAGGGTTTATATAACTAAACACAGATACAAAGAAGTTGTCAAATATAAATATATCACAAATAAATGTTATCAAAGGCAAGAAAAGTAAATGTTCTACCTAACTGGATAAGATTTTAGTGTGTTTATGTAATGTATACTCGGTTAAAAAACATTAAATGTTTATCGGTATATCTGAAAAATATAAATGGCGGTAGACTGTATCTAACACGTTGAGTTTGGAGAAATTTTGGGATAATAAGTTTAAACTAAAAAAAAACTATACAAAATACTGTTAGAAACTCACTCAATATATGTTACCATGACGTAGGCTGGCATATAATCGGTGGTTTTAAACTTTTGCTCGATACAGGTGACGACTTTTAAAAGTCCCTTTTAGTGATTACCTGGTTTGAGGATATTTGTACAACTAAACGGCAAATATGCTCCAAAAATCCGGTATTATTTTACTTTCGTATATAACAGAATATTTTATTGTAGATTTCGCTAAAAACGAATCTGCAAACCGTTCTCGTAGCAAATAAAATGTGTTCATGTCATAATATTCATTAAATTACTTATTCGAAAAGTGTGTGATCACTTTTCAATGTAAATAAACTTAGAATGAGCACCCACTTTCTGGCCACCTGAGAGAGGGGTATTTTTCTGTGTGTTTCTTGGCTACAAAAGTTTTTTGTTTGAGTTCTTCTGCACTCTGGGACTATTTTCCACTTCACAGCCGTAGCCTTCGTTTATGCTATGCGTGAGCATAAACGAAAGCGTTTTAGCCAATAAACATGGGAAGAAAGCCCCCTCTCTCAGGTGGCTTGAAAGTGGGCGCTCTTTTTACGTTAAATTTACGTGGAAAAGTGATCGCCCATTTTCAAAAAAGTAATTTCTTCATATCATAAAAAACAATTTTATCGACGAAAACGGTTTGCAGATTCGTTTTTAGCACACCGAAATCTACAAAAAAATTTGTTGTTATATACGAACGTGAGACGCATGGCCTTTAATAGAATATTATATAAAAAATCCGGGGAAAATAGTTTTTAATAAGAACAGAAAATTAATTCGATGAAAAAAAATGGATGCTATTTTTTTTCTGTGTGTTTCTTGGCTAATAAGTGTTTTGTTTGATTTGTTTTCCATGGTAATAACCCCTGAACTCTGGGACTATTTTCCGTTTTACAGACGTAGCCATTATTCATGCTAGCCGTGAGCATACACGAAAACTGTCAAATATGCCTTGTCAAAAACCTTTAAGCCAATAAACGCGAAAATAAATGCCCCTTCCTCAGGTGGCCAGAAAGTGGGGACTCATTTTAAGATAAATTTACATGGAAAAGTTATCTCCCACTTTTCGAAAAAAAATTCTTCATATCATGAAAACTGTTTTTGTACTCATGGGGCGATGAGTTCCATGGCAACCCGCAGAATTATTTAATGGTCGTTCTTTTAGTCCCTCGTAGTCATGGCTAATACATGCGCACGTAACATTTTTTTTATTTATTTACTTACGTGGCGGAGTTATACATCAATCAAGTTAGAAATTCGCATGGGAAAATCCCCCCCCCTCTCTCAGGTTGCTAGAAAGTGGGTGCTCATTTTAATGCGAATTTCTATACTGATAGTTTTTTTTGAAATTTTTTCACTGGATTATTATTGATTGAACACTAACAAGATTATGAACAAAAATTAAAAAAAATCATTTCAACATATGAAAGGGGTACTCACTTTTTAGTCACTATGTTCTGGTAAATAGGTCATTCATTTTTTCTCTAAATACGGAAGTGTCTTCGGGAGATATAAAATGTTGACGAAGCAAAGTATCGGGAGGCGTAGGGGATGGAAAATTATCGGTACCTTTTTAGATTAGGTCCATCTCCTCGATTTTCTTTTAAATGACGACTTGTAATCGTTTTCGACTATGCTGAATACGAAAATCGCATTGAAATCTTGCAAGAATAAGTAGTTATCAAAATATAAATGTTGTATTATGCATTGTAATCTTTAGCAGCCATCTTTTTTACGCGCGTGCATTTGTTCATGGTGCGTGTGCGCGTAAAAAGGTGGCCGCCAAAGAATACAATGCATACTACAACTTTTTATATCTTGATAACTACTTATTTCCGCAAAGTTTCAATGCGATGTCCGTATTCAGCATCCTCGAAACTTATGCATGTTGTCATTTAAAGGAAAATTGTGGAGGTGAACCTAATCTAAAAATACCAAATTATTAAACATTTCTGCAGCATGTTAGTGAACTTTATAATACTTAAAAAAAAAATTAGTTTGAAAAAAAAAACTCGCTTTTCATAAAAAAGCGAAATTATTGTAAAGAGACACTAACAAACTCACCTTTCATAAAACAAAGTATTTGAAAAAAAAAACACCCACAACCTGAATTTTTACTAAATTAGTAAAAAAAAATAAAATAACTCGAGATTTTATTTTCATAAAAACAATTAAAATGTCATGTTCAATCTAATTTTTTTCTTTGAGAAACGAATATATTTCTGACGTACAAATGCGGTAAACGCTCATATTATTTCTTCTTTCTTTGGTTTTGATATACCGCGTTTTTATTGGTTACAAAATGGGTGACTAAAACGTGAGCACCACTTTTAAATATCGAAATAATGATTTATTTGTTTAAATTTTTTTAATAATCTGTTTTAATCAATAATAATCCAGTGAAAAACATTTCCAAAATAAATATAGAAATTAAGCATGGGAGTGATGGTTGTACAACTACGCCACTTACGTTGCTTTTCGCACTTTTAAAAACATTATTTCCGTTAACTCTTTTCATAAATATTTAAAAAAAATAACTAAACAATTTATTGATAATTTTCACGTGTACAAACATTTATTTATTTATTTACGTAGGTTTAACTCTTTTCATAAATGAGAAAAGTTTTACTCTATAAGAATAATAAAAGGAAAAAGTTACTAAACATTTATAACAGGAAAAATAATTTCTCACGCACTTCTTTTCATGAAGGCCAGAGGAATAGTTGTCCGAAAAGTCGTGAACCAAAAACTAATAAAGATAAGAATAATATTCCGCAATAAATAAAAATTGTGCTAATGCAAAGAGTGATCCGCGCTATTTTTATATCGTATTTCCACGTTTAATTAAATTTTTACGATATGTTTTTTATTCAATTGTAAGGTTAATGTACAAACAAGGTTCAAAACACACTCCCCTCCCACTGTTAAAATGGCCTTTTAAATAATAACGTGATAATTTCAGCCAGAATCACTCTCTACATGAGTATCAGAAAAATTAATACAAATAACACTTATCTCAATAAGTGAACGGCTTATTTCTACCGGAAATGAAATGGCGGACAATCTCGAAGTTACGAAAAATATTTTTATTTAATTTAATATTTTTATAATTAGCAATGTTAAATTATCTTATAACATTCAAACATTCCTTGACTTTAAAAATAGATTTTCTGAAAATTTCAATAAAATTGGTAATGTAGAAATATGGTTCTATCGACCTTGAACGAACCAAGAATTGTGTTTTTAAATATATATATAGATATGTATGTATATATGTTTATATGGTCATCTATGTGTATATATGCATATATTTAAATATATATATATGTATATATATATATCCACATATATATTTATATATGCATATGTATATACATAGTTATAGCTGTCTTTATCTATGTATTTATGCATATATGCACACGTATATATACATATATATGTATACATACATATATATACGTATACATACGCACATATATATATACATACGCACATATATATATGTATATATATACGTCTATATGTATTTAGTAAGATTATTAGGTGGAACACGAAAAACTCAATAAATTGCACGATCATTTCGGAAACGATGTTTTTATTTAGACATACATTAAGTAATAATTTAAACGTATAGTTTTTTTTAAACAAAGTCTCCTCATCAGCACAAATACTGGATGGGTTCTTTAAAGACACGAGAAATCAACCTATCATTTTTAAAGTACGAAAGATGTATCTATAAATATTTAAATATAAAGAAACTATTTACTTTTTTGATGTTGATTAACAAAGTAAGATAAATTGAGAATAAAAATTAGAATAACATCATAAGTCATATTGGATTTAAATGTAATGTTAAAATAATAATCTTTTAAGAAAATTTAACAAAGATGTGTATATATATATATATGTTACATTTTCTTAAAAACACATTATTTTAACCTTACATTGAAACCCAATATAACTCATATATATATATATATATATATATATATATATATATATATATATATATATATATATATATATATATATAAAGATATATATATATATATAAATAAATATATATATGTATATACATATATATATATATATACCTTATAATGGTTCGCCTTTTAAAATTCGTAATTATCATCGTCAAAGCATTCATATCGATGATAAATGTAGTTTATGAATGATTGAACATGTCAAAGGGAACGCCATTTAAATAATCTTACGTTTTGCATTCGTTAGAAACGCTGCAATTAAAATTTAATAAGATATTTTATAAATAAAGAAGGATGATCAAATTTGCCTAGGAAAATGAATAATATAAATAATCAATGGGAGGTAACCACTTACTATTCATGTAGCTTTTTTTAAATAAAATAATCTTATTGGTAGTAATTAACTAAAAATAATAATATATTAATAGCAATTATAATGTGTATGTATGGAACATTATAAAAATTGTAACATATTAAAATAAAAGTTAAATAGATATTAAAATAAAATAAAAAAAAATATTGTATAAATATGAGATGACCTATTACTAATAATAATCCAAACTTTACTATTAAACTTACTAATATAAAAATTAAAATTTGTAGATATATTATTGATAAGAACGTTTTAATGACTTATGGTGGATTATTGTTCTCAAATCTAAAGCATCGTATCCGAATGCATCCAGAGAAAAATTCGTCTTTTAAATTAAGGAGAATGGTTTTATTTTTATTATCCTTATTATATTTTAAAATGGTTAAGGCTTCATATCTACAAAATGTACAGAATCTGTGCTCCGCCATATATTCATTATATGATCCTATTGTTTCCCATTTTTAATTGAAGGGAATATTTGTTATCATAGAGTCGCCAAATATTTTTAAATAGAATAGTTTGTTTTACCAAGGAGGGTTTTTAAAACAGCGTTTGTGCATTGAAATCCTATGTTCAATAAATCCAGATGTTGAGCCGAAGTAGATTACGTTTTGGTTAATATAGTTGTTGTCAGGTAGATTAGGAGTGACATTGGTATGTAATAGATTTGTTTGTATTTGATTGGTAGATTTGTTAAAGGACGTGCAATTATTGAATAACTATGTGGCCGAGTTATGGTTGCCATAACATAATTTATATGTGAGTTGTATGATACTCTGCAGCTATGAATGACTTTTTTTCCTTGCAAGTACCATGTATTTTTTTATTCTACAGTTACAGCCTGTTATAGTTTCTATATTTGTATGTTGCATTTAACTAATTTTTTATTGTCAGAACTAATTATTTTTCGATGAAGGTGTTGCATAGTTTGGTAAGATGCTATCACAGTGATTCGACAGGAACACGCAGTGATATATCCTGTTTCTTGTCTAGGCAATGAACGCCGCTTTTCCATCACCGACACATCCCACACCTCAAAACTAGGTATTTGGGAGTGTTTGAATAACACATATGCCTGCATAATTAGATTGGGGTGACCTTCTTCTGGTGGGTTGAGGGTACCGGATTGACAGTTCCTGGCTACTCTTTCCGACTGGTAGTACAGGTCCCCTAACTCTGTGGTAGCGCTTAGAGCGGGTCCTTCATAAACAGTTGTATATTATCGGGATGTTTTTAGTGCCTTGTCGCACATAGACAGGGATACTGCATTCATCCCCTGTGGGCTTTCCTTAGGCCACAATCCTAGTTGAAGAAAGGTCAGCTGATGGTCTACTTGTGTTGCATATCTGATAATCTGCATAACCTCTTGTTCAACGCCCTCTTACCTAAACTTTAACTCTTTAAACATATGATTAAACAGTAAATAAAAAAACCTTAAACCATGCTTAGCGTCAAACATATCCAACATGCCTCTTCCATTGAGGCTTGCATTCACTAACATCCGTGCGCTTATAACTAATTTAGCTGGTGTTAAAGCATTTCTCCTAACAAATACCCCAGATATCGTAGCACTAATGAGACTAACTTATACTCCTCCATCCTCTATAACTGCTTTATCATGCCTGGATATCTCCCACTCTGCCGTAAGGACTCTGATAGTCATATGGAGGACTTGGAGTCTATATTCGACTAGAGAAACAAACCTAGAAACGGACGATCCAGGCTTTGTGTGCTGTATACTAAACATAACATAAGCTACTTTAATTTTTTATACCGCTCTCCCTCGACCCAGGACTGCACCATAATAAACAAAGGCTCTGACAGCATAGATACAGTACTCTCCCTCGACACTAGCGCACAAGTACATGTATTTGGTGACTTTAATGCGCACCACAATAAAAAACTGGCTTGGATTCTCTGGCTAGACAGACACAGCGGGCATCACAACACATAACTTCTCTATATATCAACCCGTATCACAAATGGTTACGTTTCCAACTCGTGTCCCTGACCAGCAAGAACAACACGCATCACTTCTAGATCTGGTTCTGACCAACAATCACTATGATTTTATAACGAATGCCGACAAACATTTGGGAACGCTAATCATCCAGTGATAATATCGGAAATCGCCCTAAACTCTAGAGCCAAAACGGAAGAGCCAGTGCTCAAAACAACGAAATATTATAAAAAGGCTGACTAAGAAGCCATCAGAGATCTTATCAGAGATGTCCCATGAGGAAATATTTTTCTCCTCCTGCTGAACAGTGCGCAAATGAGATAACATGATGGTTCAAAACTGCAATTGAAGCACGCATTTAAATTTTATAGCAAGCCCCACTCTCCCAATTGGTGTACTTCTACTTACACAACAGCCATTGTTCAAAGGCAGCATACATACAGAATATTTAACTTACATAAGTTCAGTTCACACAGACAGAAGTATATAGAAGCTAGAAGTAACGTTAAGAAAGAAATAGCGACAGCTAAGAGAGAATTTACTGAAACCATTAAAAAACGCACCGAAGCACGAAAATCACGACCTCTTGATTTCTGGAAAATCAACAACATTGTAGTAAATAATGGGCAATCAACAACCCCCTCACTAACCAATAATTCCCCCACTAACCAACAAACAAGAGGTTGTTTGCTCAGCAAGCGAGAAGGCTAACATGCTTGCCATTCGGTTTTCCTCAAACTCCACACCGGATCATTTCAACCCCCCTACCGGACTTTCCTATTCAGATAGACGCCACGCTAGAGGATATGAAAATCTCCCCCGCTCAGATGCATGTTATCATAAAAAAACCCTTGAAACTTGAATGTGGACCCGATCTCATCCCAGCTGTGCTATTAAAAATATTAAGCCAAAGTAGCCCCAGTTCTCTTCTGTGCTACAATTATTCAAAAATTCTGACGTAAGAACGGACCCACTAAATTATCGCCCAATTAGCCCTCTTTCACTTTTTGCCAAAATATTTGAGACCTTAATTAACCATGCTCTAGTCCATCATCTTACAGATGCTAAACTTCTGACTGAACAACAATATGAATTTAGACAAGCCCGTTCCGCAGCAGACATCCTAACTGTAATCTCTTAAGGCATATACCATTCAGTGACAACGCGAGGGAGGGCAGAGCGGTAGCTCTAGATATATCCAAGGCTTTTGACAGGATATGACATTTGGGTATCTTCAGGAAAAATAAATCATACGGTATCACTGGTGGAATACTTAACATAATTATACCATTCTTTTATGAGAGACACATGCAGGTTGTCTTCGACAGTCGTACATCTAAACAATATGATATGAATGCAGGAGTGCCCCAAATATTCATATATGACATCACCAACAAATGTGTTTCTGAGATGGGTATATATGCTGATCACACCGCACTCTAAAACAGGCACGACAAGAAAACAAATGAACACATATCTAGTGAAATGGCGGAAACACTAGAGGATGACCTCCAATCTGTAGTTGAATGGGGACAAAAATGGATGGACGCGTACACTGCCGCCAACACTAAACTTGTTTCCTTCAATAATTACAAGAAACCTTCTCTACCACGAATAGCAATGACCAACGAGACTTTCTCTGAGAGTACATCTTTCAAACTCCTTGACCTAACGTTCACAGAAAATGTGAGTTGGAACAATTACATTAAAAGAATTGCCAGAGCCGCTGCGAAGAAAGTAGGCTCTCTTTGCCGTGCTAGAAAAATACTAACACCCGATAAGTATCCTTCACCTCTATAAGGCCACGATTCGCCTATGTATAGAGTATTGCTGTCATATTTGGGGCGGTGCATCTGTTACTAGCCTCTCGCTCCTAGACAAGGTTCAGAGGAGAGTCGCCGATTTGTATATGCCCTGAACTGTCATCTAAGCTTCAACCCCTGTCCCATCGAGTAAATGTTGCACCCCTCTGCCTGTTCTACAAGTATTTAAATGGTGAATGCTCTGATGAACTGCAAGCACTTTCCCCCCCCCCCCCGATGTAAACACCCTCGATCAAACCGACAGTCAGCTAAATCCCACCTCACACGGTAGAGACCCCTAGATGTAAACGATCTTTCTACTCCAGTACTTTCTTCCACAGAACCGCTAGACATTGAAATTCCATTCCAGGTCCCTGCTTCCCCAATTATAATTACGTGCAGGATTTCAAGTGTAACGTGAACCGACATCTTGGTGCCCAAATCCCAACAGAGTACCCCAGTTGTTGTTGCCCCTGATAGTAGCCCCCTATACCAAAGTGGCGATGTGCCTTGTTTGGAGTGAAAATGTAATTAAAAAATACTTTGATCGTTTTCTTATTAAAGATTTTATTGTATCTATGAGGGGCTTTAAAGTTGTTTTTCTAATATTTTAAAGAATTCCCTGGCAATGTTTGCCTCAAGATTTTTAGAATATGGAGGGTTGAACCATAGGATTTCTCTATTACTGTTTTTACGCTTACGGACTTTGGTGTGTTGTTTATTTGTGTTATTGGCTAATACTTGATATTTACTTTAGTTTTGTGCAGTATTTTGGTTACTTTTGTCCATTCGTATGCGAGATTGCATGGCCATGTTATAGGTTATTATGTTTATTATAGGCTTTCATGCATTTTTTACTTTTATCATTGTTATTTAGGTATTTTATTTGCGATGTGTATCCTGAGTTTTTAAGGTTTTCATTGTAATATTTTATGTTTTTGTTAAATATAGATTTGTTAGAAGATAACCTATAAATTCTTTAAGAGACATTAGAAACTATTGATCTCAGCATTGCCTTACTGATTGGTTTGATTTATGGAAGCGTTAAAATGTAGAGTTTTCAAGATTTAAGGTTATGTCTCAGAAATTAACTGCTTTTTATTAGGGTCGATTGTTATAAAAAGTTCATCATTTAAAAAAAAAATATGCAAGGATTTAATTGCTTTTGCGTAATTCTTATTTGTGAAGTTTGCTACGAAAATTGCATCATCTCTGTATTGACCCCCTTCCAATTTGAATTTTTCATGGGGTATAGATGGAATTTCATATATAAAAAAACACCCACCAGATCAATGACCTAAGCTGAGGTTTTGAGAGTCCATTAAAACATTAAAATGGTCAGGGGTACTGTTTCTGGTCCAATATTTGTTTTCAAAGGTTATAACAGATTTTTTAGCAAGGGGAATTACTTTATTTTCGTTCGGTGTTATATTAGTTATTTTTCGTGCCATTAAGGGGGATTTATTTAATATAATGTGTAATACCTATTCGTAATATGATTCAATGTCAAAAGAAAGACATTTAAGATTATTTTTATTTGGAATGTTAGAGAGCCAATCGATTACCTGGGTGAAAGATTGGCATAGTGGGTATTTTTAAATTTCAAACAACTATATGTTAAAGTTCTTGTCCATGACTTAATGTCTTTCTCAATACAAATATCGTTTCCGAAACGATCGTACACTTTATTAAATTTGTTGTACGCTTTCTCATGAAACCGTTTTATTTTAATTATTAATTTTAATCACAAAATATCAATCATATTCCTAAATATTAAAATAGCACTAGGATATATATGCATATTCAGCTGGTTATATATCTGCATTACAACGCGCACAGTTTTTCCAGTATTTTAATTACATTAGTGATTTTCCTATTACATTAAAATGCAATCGACTCATTAGACTGCTGTTCTAACCCCTTTTAAGTACGTATATATGCATTTATACGTATATATGTATGTATATGTACGAGTATATATATATACATACATATATATATATATATATATATATATATATATATATATATATATATATATATATATATATATATATATATTAAAAATACTTACGGGTCCATTCTTTCACAACGCGATTTTCCCTCTTAATCTGTTCGTTAGCAACGCCTGTTTTCGTTTAATGGGAGAGGGTCATACACTTTATCACATATATATTTACAATATCTGGCTGGTCTTTTTTGTTGTTCTTTTTAATTTTATTCATACACAGGAAGTTACAAAATGAAACAAAAGGTGTGTGTATGCATGTGTGTCGGGTCATGTCATCTGCTACTGGTATCATGTAACCCAGTACATCCTGCCTCATTCTCGGTTCACCGGCGACGAAATTGGTTTCCACACCAGACTTGTTTGGTGAGGTGGGCAGCTAGTATCCCTGAAGGATTAAAAACACTCCTTTACAAGGGCGAATGAACGCTTTTTCGGGGTAAACGGCCAACTAGCTTGGACTGTGGTTGTGTATGTGTATGTGCATGTGTGTGATGGAATGGAGAGGGGCCCCGTAAGCCGTGGTGAAGGCAATCTTTCTAGAAGAAAATCTCTAATTTAAAACACTATAAACGGGAGACCAGTACCCGCAGTTAGTTGGCCTGTCGTTTCACTTGTTCCTTGCTATCTTGCTCTTGCTTGTTTCTGGATCTCAATATTTTGAACCGAGAGAGAGGATTTACTGTCGTACAAAGCTAAGCCTCTGTAACATCATCTGTGTATAGATACTCTCTCAGGCATTTATCTATAAAAATGGACCTGTGGCGATGGAATTAATTTTTGGGCTCATGGACTTTAAGTGTATGAGGGAATTGCACTCGTCTGACAAGACGTTGCAATCATCAATCATATATATATATATATATATATATATATATATATATATATATATATGTATATGTATATATATATACATATATATATATATATATATATATATATATATATATATATATATATATATATATATGTATGTATATATATAGCGGGAAGAAAAATCTATCAGATCTATCAGGTCTGTCGGAGGCTTTCGTGCAGAACCACATCTGTGATTTAGATGTAAAATGACTTTATCCTGAGCTGGCCTCGTTAGCCACAAGCACTCACATGGAGGTCGATCTTTCTTGGATGGGAAAAAAACTGCGGTGCACAGATATTTTGTTTGCTCTGTGCTATGTAAATCGAGTGGTGGTCTGAAGTGTCATATGGACACCCACAGTGGAGCAAAACCAGTTGGCATCGCTAAATCTCAGCTTAAATATGACCTTTGCAACAGACTGTGTAAGAGCAGGACAGGTCTGAAGAGCTACCTTCGTTCCCCAGGAGATAGACATTGATGCATCTTGATCACATCTCCACATGTATATATGTACGCGTGTATAACTGTGTATATATATATATATATATATATATATATATATATATATATATATATATATATATATGCAATTTTGCATTCCAAAATATAACCAACATACTTAATTGCTATATATAATAAAAAAAATAAAATAAAATAAATGCATAAAAAATATTTTAAAAGTTCATTAAAATGAATGAATAATTAACAACAAAGCAAGGGGAAAATGACAATCACCATATATATATATATATATATATATATATATATATATATATATATATATATATATATATATATATATATATATATTAAAATAAACCAGTAATTTAAATGACACACAATTAATGAATTTGACAGTATATAAATATGGTTCCTGATTAAATTCTGTGTACATAAATTTATATCCGGACACGTTAGCTGATTTGTAAAAGAAATGTGGACACTATGAGAGCTTAATCAAGCGTGTTAAAGCAAGTGTCTCGTCGGTATTTTATGAATACAGACGTTTCTGGCGTCATTACTATCTTGGAATAACACAGAGATCATTTCAGTGTCAAGACCTTTCATTCCGAAAGTACCCTCTACTCTTAATCACGGCTAAAAATATGCCAGACATTTTCAGATTGTAACAAAACTGATCATACATTGGTCTGTAATTAAGTGGTCGATTGTAGACGGCTCGTCTTAAAGAATAATGTGCACACCAGTGAAAGTGTTTGGATATAATTTACACGCAATTAGCGAAGGCTTTAGTCAATAATAATAGAATAAGAGAATTATATATATATATATATATATATATATATATATATATATATATATATATATATATATATATATATATATCCATGTGGCAAAAAGAAAGTCCGCACATGTGGGTTTTTCAAAACTGCTTATTTAAGCTTATTTAAATGTAGCTGTTTAAAAAAAAACTATACCTGATTTGATTGCCCTTTATTATTCTACAATTTTATCTCTTCATATTTGACTTTTAATTGAGATACTCTCGTCTCCACGTAAATTTTAAAGAATTACTTCAAATTGAGGAGGCAAGAACAAGTCTGCCGTATAGAAAATTGTTATTTAAATGCAAATGTAGGACATTAATGAAACGCAAATACAACATGAACGCAATTAACTATCAAATATTTAGTAGCATAACCCTTCTGCAAGTTGGCCGCCTGAAATATTTTGGAAAATTCCTTGAAGTCGACTGAATCAATAACCCGAGGGAAAGGACATCTCACTTTTCTTTAATTTTTGTCCAAAGTTCTTTGAAATTTGATACTTGCGTAGCTGTTGTTTGATGCAATGTCATAAGTTATTGATGGGATTAAGGTCTGAAGATTGCACAGGCTATCGAAACACGGAATATCATGCTCTTTTAAAAACCTCTGTACACTGTCCGCTTTGTGAATGGGAGGGCAGTATACTGCAAGAATAGGATTATCATAAAAAATGCGACAAAAGTAGGGTAGAAAATGTTCAGCCAGCATGTTTGTGAACTTGATCGAATTAATTCGACCTTGCAAGCCAACTATAGGTCCTGGGTCATTGGTACTAATAATGGCATACACAAAACATAACATTGAGCACTTTGCGGCTTTGAAACTGAGAACAAAGAATTGAATTCTTTGTCTTTACTCCGACTTGCATACTGCCTACCATCACTGTCTAGCCTTTCGAAATTACCTTCGTCGCTAAAAAGCATTTGGAACAATATGAAGAGTCATGATCTTCATTGCATATGACGAACTCCATACGGCACTTTCTCTTCTTTACAGAAACCATTGGCTTGCGTCTTGCAACATATCCTCCCAAAGTAAATTCTTTTTACCAGTTCTTATCAGTAGAAAGAGAGCATTTTAGTTAAATAAGATTGCACTGTTGTCGGATTTGGGGAGCCGCCTACAATCTTTTTCTTAGGCTGCGGATCTTGAAACCATTGTCTTCTCCGTTAGAAGTAATCTAGTACGGGCCAGATTTAGATTTACGAACACTGCCAGTGTTCAGCTGCTTTTGCAGTTTTGGTACTGTTTTCTCCTCACATTTTAATCAGTGGCTGATTTCTCGATTGAATAACCCAGGTGCAAATTACTTAGCTCCTACAAATCACTAAGAGAATGCAATAGCATATTGTTTAAATGTAGTGTTATATAACCTGGAACAACAACAAATACTATTAGAGTTGCTTTGTTGCCTATTAATAGATAGTTTAATCTGATTTAGGGTCGATAACAAAGGATTGTTTAAGCGAATTTGGTGCTACGGAGTTCCTTTTTTCCTACTCAGCTTGAAGATATATTTATAATTAGACGTGAACTTAAGAATATTTTAATGAAACAGCAAGTATAGACAGGTAAAATTATACAGGAATAACATTACATTAAATAAGATATACGCTGTTTTAACAGCAACATAAAATTTGTCTTAAATTTTCAGTTTTTGAAAAAATTACCAGTGTAAACTTTCTTTTTTTCCGGCACTATATATATATACATATAAATATATATATATATATATATATATATATATATATATATATATATATATATATATATATATATATGTATATATGTATGTATATATGCGTATATATATGTATATATGCGTGTATATGTGTATGTGTGTATATATGTATGTGTATATGTATATATGTATATTTATTTTTTAAATACAATCTATGACATAAGTGTAGATGTGCTTGGCTTGCGCCAATCTAAACTTCAGGATTGGTTTGATGATAATGATTCTGAAATTACTCAACTCTTGAGTGCTAAACATGTGTTGCACCATAAGATGTTTTCTGCCTCTCATGGAGGTCGAGAGTCTCTCAAACAGTCACTTAAAGCAAACAAAAGATTTCTCCAAAAGCGACTCCGCCAAATGAAGAATCAGTGGTGGGCTAAACACGCCAACCAAATCATGATGGCATTTGATTGTGAATACCTCAAACGCATGTGCCATTTGCTTTTGGTCCTCAAACACTATCTATATCTCTCCTAATCCCAAGTGAATTAATTGCCCTTATAAAGGATCCTAACAACATTCTCCACCGTTGAACCGAGCATTATTCCGATCTCTTTCACAACCTGTCTAATGTTGATGAGGACGTCATCAATGAATTTTTATCACAAAAGAAGTTTATCCATGAAATGTCTGTGTTCCCATCTGAGAATTAAATTAGAGATGCAATCAAGGAAGTGAACCTTGGGAGGGTTTGCGGTATTCGTGTAGAAGTCCTTTTACATCGGGGTGATTAACTTGTTCATGAAATTCTTCATCTTATCATAGATCTCTGAAAGGGTGTCCCCGTCCATCAGGAATGTGTTGATGCAATTTTTATATCACTGTACAATGGAAAGGGGCCCAGGACCGACTGTGGAAGTTATCGTGGCATAAGTTTGTTGGAAGCAGTTAGTAAAGTATTTTCCAGAGTTCTACTCAATAGATTGTTAAAATATATTTGTCCATTTGTCATTCCAGAAAGCCAAATCGGCTTTCGTCCGTGCAGAGGAACCACATACATGATCTTCTCTGCTCGGCAGTTGTAGGAGAAATGTACTAAACATCGTGTTCCGCTTTATAAGGTTTTTGTTGATTTGACTAAGGATTTTTATACGGTGAACAGAAGTGCGTCATGGATAATTCTGGGGAAGTTGGGATGGCCACCTCAATTTCTACGATTACTCAGGGAGCTCCACACTAATATGAATTTTCGCCTGAACTTCAACGGATGCTTATCGGAACACATCTCGTTTGACAATGGTGTGAAGCAGGGTTATATCCTAACACATACAGTTTTTTTTTCAATTTATTTTGCAACCATGTTATCGTATGCCTTTAGGGAATGTTCTCTAGGTGTTTATTTCCCTTTCAGAACCAGAGGTAGGGTCTTTGATCTTCGTCGTTTTCACGCTTCTACAAGCACCTGGTTCGTGAACTGTTTTATGTGGATGATACCGATCTCCTGGCATGGTGAGCGGGATGTTTTCGGGGGCGTGTGGGTCGTTTGGGCTTACTATTAGTCTTAAGAAGATTATGGTCATGTTCACATCTCCACCGTTAGTTTCTATGTGGAACCAAACATTTTTGCCAACAACCAGAGACTTGCCGTGGTTGATACATTTGTGTATTTGGGTAGTACTCTCTCCAGAGATGGAACCCTGGATGCTGAGGTCAACTATAGGATACAGCGTGCCACTAAGGCTTTTGGTGTCTTAGAGAAGCGAGTGTGGTTTAATAGTAGTATAAGTATTCATACACATTTTTTTACTTGGGGGTCACCACTTATCAAGGTCCGGAGGCCACTCAGGGATAAGGGTGTTTGAGTGTACAGTAATCTATGAGATAGTATTATAGTAATCATTAGTATTGGAAATATGATAGAGTGTCTTACTTAAGGGCGCGGTTTGTTAGGAATTTGTTTATGTTGCATTTGAAGACATCCAAGTTGTAGTCAGGTGGGAAACAGGCGAACGGAAGAGAGTTCCACAGTCGTGCACTTTTGAGAAAGAAGCTCTGCTCATGGAATCTACCTTTGGATTTAGGCACAGATAAAGAGTTGAGAAAAAAGAGTGAGGCACAGATAACATTTGGGAAAATTATTGACAGTAGTTTCAGCCAGATGGGTGTTTCTTGTGAAAGATTGGCGAGGGGGAACGAGAGATTGGAGCTGAGACGAGCACTTGCCATGGAAATAACGACAAAAAAAAGACAAGCTCGCAACGTCTCTTCTGTGGGAAAATTGCTGCAGGGAAAAGAAAATGGAATCCCCCACCAAACCACAAAGTCTATTTTGTACTCTGTCAAGGCAGGATAGGCTGTTTTTAGCAGCTGCTGCTCAGATCTTGCAGCAGTACTCAATCGTTGGACGTACGTGTCTTTTATACAAATAGAGAATTGCATCAGTAATGAGATATCTTCTGGAGCTCTAAAAGGATCCCACCATTTTCCCAGCGTCCTTAGCCACAGATTTGATGTACGTGTTCCATTTCAGATCAGGAGTAATTGTCAAACGCAGAAGCTTGTCAACACATGAAACCTCCCCAAGACGAGAGTCATCCATTTCAATTGATGCCAGATAAGGATCAGAGCGTTGATTATGTAAAGATAGAAGCTTGGTTTTGGATGCATTATAAGTGAGCAGCCACCTCTTCCCCCATTGTACCACGCGCTCAAGATCAGAGGAGAGATAATTAGAGAGAACTTTGTGATTAACGGCCTTTGATATGTTGCCATAGATGGTCGTGTCACCGGTATAGATGTCAACGAATGATTTAGGTATGTGTTTTGGGAGAAAATTGATGTAGATCAGGAAGAGAGTTGGGCCCAAGATAGACCCCTGGGGGACTCCAGCATTAATACTGTAGCCATCTGATTTCTGCCTATCAACGACTACTCTTAAGAACCTATCAAATAGAAATCATTTAATAATTGAGAAAACATTTCCAGTTATACCGTAGCTGGAAATCTTCTGAAGTAAGCCCTTATGCCATACTTTATCGAAGGCCTTTGATATGTCAGGAGCAATTGCCCTAGAAAGGATACCTGTGTCAAGAGATTCACTAATCCTTTGTGATAAAAGCGTTAGCGCATCTGCTGTAGATGTTGCAGAGTGGAAACCATATTGTATGTCACTAAGATGGTCGTTTCTTTTTAGGTGGTTGACTACTCCTTTATTTAATATGGATTCCAACAACTTACTCATGACACACAAAAGACTTATTGGTCTGTACTGAGAGGGAGATGGCTTTTTACCTGAACTCTTAAATACAGGGCATACTGATGAGGTTTTCCAGGGTGTTGGCAACGCTTAAACAGTTTTGTAAGTATGGGGGCAAAACCTGGTTGGAGCTTTTCAGCACTATTACTGGAATACCGTCAGGGCCAGTTGCTTTACTGGAAGCAAGGTTCTTGATAAGCTTAGCGACCTCACGCACAGATATTTGTATGAAGCAGAGTGTGCTGTCTGTTATAGGAGGAAATACAGGGAGTTCATGGCCATTGTCGCATAGGGTAGAATTAGCTCCAAAGTTCTTGGAAAATAGTCTAACGTTGCTGATGCTTACGAGATGACTTCAGGTTCCTTGATGATAGTTTGAATAGAATGCAAGCTTCTGTTCAAGATCCTCTTTGCTATTTGCCAGCACTGGTGGGAACCAAGCCGCTGCTCAGCTACTTTCGATTTAACCGACTGAGCATATAGCTCTCTTGCATTGTTTATTACTCTTTTACAGTGTGTGTTGGCAGTCCTGAAAGCAGCTGTAGTCTCATTACATTTATTACGCTGGTAGCTGTGGAAAAAGTGATTTCTGTGCGCGATCGCAGCAGCACATACAGGGGAGAACAATAGCTGGCTGTAAGCAATGTTTTGAATGGTATGAATCGGTATGTGCCTACAATTAACCCTTCGGTCAGGTCTGATACTATAGAGGACACATCCTTTTAAAACATGGAATGCAGAGTTAGGTGAGATATGAATGTGCGGAAGCTATCCCAGTCAGCCATAGGGTATCGATATATTGTACGGTGGAGAGGTACGTCTGAAGATTTATTACATTTTATTTTTATCATAACTGCTACAACAGAGTGGTCAGAGGATCCCAGAGGAGATAGAACGGAACATGAACAGAGCTCAGGGGAAGTTGTGAGGAGAAGGTCTAGAATGCTTGCATATTGACCGGGTGTATCGCGCACACGGGTGGGTTCGTGGGCAATCTGAGTGAGGTCATAGGCAATAGCAGAATCATGACAAAACCTCTCCTCGCCATTGGTTTTATTTGAGTGGGTCGGCCATTTCCCATTATGGACATGTAAGTCATTGCAAATGTGAATGTTAGCCGAAGGATGAGCAGACAGGAGGTGGCCAATTTTCTCAGATATGATTTTTTTTTACATAGGCATCACCACATTATCAAGGCCAAGAGACCACTCAAGGATAAGGGTTAAAGAGTGTACAGTAGAAATTAGACAATATAGTAATCATTAGTAATGAAAATTTGGTAAATTTGATAACTTATGTGGAACGGCTCATCAAGAACTTATTTACGTTAGACTTGAACACAACCATATTGTAGTCAGCCGGAAAGCAGGAAAACGGAAGACAATTCCACAGGCGTGCAGTTCTAAGAAAAAAAGCTTTGTTCATGGAATCTACGTTTAGGTTTAGGCACAGATAAAGAGTGGGGGAATTATTGATAGTGTTTACAGCAAGATGAGTGTTTCTTGTGAAAGTTTGGCGAGGGGGGACCATAGATTGAAGCTCAGTCGAACACTTTCCATGAAAATAACGATACATCAGAGACAAACTCGCAACATCTCTTCTGTGAGATAGAGGTTGCAAGGAAGAGAAAAGGACATCTCCTACGAGGCTACGAAGTCTATTTTGAACTCTATCAAGGCAGGTCAAGTCCTTTCTAGCAGCTCCTGCCCAGATGTGGCAACCGTATTCCATCCTTGGACGTGCCTGGCTCTTATATAGATAGAGAATAGCATCAGCAGTGAGATATCTACCGGATCGATAGAAAGACCCCACCATTTTTCCAGCGGCCTTGGCAACAGATTTTATGTACGTGTTCCATTTAAGATCAGGAGTAATGGTCAAGCCAAGAAGCTTGTCAAAACCAATGATCTTAAAGATAGTACCCCCATTATTTTGGGGGCGATAGATTACAAATATAAATGCAGCAGTGTAATCTAGTCTAACCCGGGAGCACATATAAGGTAAGTAATGGTATTTTCTTGCGATATCCCTACCACATGGAAAACCACCTTTGATATAGGCTCATATTCCATGCCCATAGCGTGGTCAGATTTAGATGTTAAGTCAGAGTATCCTTTAATTATGAAGTCGTCTAGAGAAGTGGTTGGCCCTATGCCAGTTTCACTTAGGAAGAATATGTCCGGTTTCGTCTCCTGGAAATGTGTTTCAACCTCTGGAAGTTTGGAACGTAGACCCCTGATGTTGGGGAAGGAGACCTGGTAGTTGGGGTGTACGTTGGAGGATTGCGTTCTAGGTTTATCCCGGTTTCTTTTTTCGAGATTAGTCATGATTGTTGAGGTTTTGGGGTTTGTCGAGCAGGTCGCTAGACTTGCTTGGAGCAGGACAGAGAGGGGAAATAAGAGCACATAGTAAGGTAAAGCTGTAACAATTACCCACTAGTATGGCATCGAGAGGCCCTACCAGAAACTACTGTATGGTCCAGAATCCATTCACCAAATGGCAATACAGCAGCCCCGGTAATTTGCACCTGCTGATAGGACAGCCTCCTTAGTGGTTAATCAAAGGTTCGGGTCCCTGACTATCAGGCGGGTAACGTCAGCCCAGATGAAAGGTTTACCTCCAGCATCCTTATTAATAACACGACCACAAGGATAGACATAGAAACATAAATTTTACTTATTTCAGGCTACTCACAGTGTCTATCAATCTTGTATTTCACCATTCCTGCTTTACGCTTCTGAGAACTGGACAACTTATGGTAGACACATAAAAGTCATGAAGAGAGTGCACCAGATATTCCTGAGACACGTTCTGGGCATCAGGTGGAGCACTTTTATACCTGATATGGATGTTCTCATGCGGGCAGGCGTACTTTGTATCGAGAAGTTGATTATACACAACCAGATGAGGTGGTCTGGGCATCTGATAAAGATAGACGACGATAGATTGTCAAAGCACCTATTCTATAGTTAAATTAGGAAAGCGTCTAAAACATAAACCGAGGAAACGCTTTTAAGATAACATCAAAGATAATCTTAAAGCTCTTGGTATTGACATGTTCAGCTGGGAAAGTGCTTCCAATGATCTTAAAATTGGTCGGTCATTGGTCTGTCATAGCTGTGATAATTTAGAGAAGAAAAAATATGAACATGCAAAAATGAAGCGTGATATCCGGAAGAAGAATCTGTCAGATATATCAGGCCTGTCGGAGGATTTCATGCAGAACAACACCGGTGATTTATGCGGTAAAATGACTTTATCCTGAGCTGGCCTCGCGATCCACAATGGATCAGATGGAGATCAATCTTTCTTTGATGGAGAAAACATTGCAAGACACATATGTTTTGTTTGGCTGTGGAGGCCTGAAGCATCATATAAGCGCCCACATGAGAGCAGCACCAGTTGGAATCACTCAATCTCAGCTTAAGTGTGACATTTGAAACAGACTGTTTAAAAGCAGGGCTGGTCTAAAGAGCCACCTTCGTTCCCCAGAAAATAGGAATTGATGCATCTTGATCACATCTCCACATGTATATATGTATGTGTGTATAAGTGTGTATATGTGTATATAATTTAAAAAAAGAAGATATTTCAAAAATACATGACAATGAATGGGTAATCAACATTAAAGCAAGGGAAAATGGTATTCTTCTGTCAAGAAGTGACAATCCCCGTATGCATAATATGTGTATATATGTATATTTATATAAATATGAGTATATGCATATATATGTGTATATATGTATATACGCATGTTTATATATATGTATATATGTACATATATGTGTATATACATGTATATATGTGTATATATGTGCATATATGTATATGTATGTGTGTATATGTATACATATGTGTGTATATATATGTATACATACGTGTATATGTACATATATATATGTGTATATGTGGGTATATATATGTATATGTATATATAGGTATATATAACTATGTATATATTTGTACATTGATATGTCTTTTTAGATCGTGTTGCAATTAATGCAAACTATACAGAAATGTATGCGCGGAGATTTAATTTACAGGCCACATCATGCAGGAAAAAAACAAAGTAAAATGGTATAAACATACGCTTAGAAGAATTTGAATTTTTATACAAAAACTATTTGCAAAGTAAGTTGTTTTAAAAACATACTATTTTTCGAAGTGTTTTTACATTTTAAAATGAAAAAGAAATTAATTAGAATAATTGTAGTGTTTATTGTTTAATTGTTAAAGTTTTGAACAAAAATAAATCCTGATCTTTATTTCTAGCCAACATAAAACCTCTCCCCAGATACTTGCACGATCGGCGATAGAAGCAGTTTTCACCTATATATAAAAATTTCTAAAAATATCATACTCCAAAATTGCCAAAACGGGTTAAAAGTGCACGTAATAATAACATGATAACATAAAAAAAAACATGATTACATACGAAACATTTTTTCGCTCAGGTAATTAATTGCTTCCGTTTTGAGTGAGTAAATATCTAGTGATCAAATGTACATGATAAGTTTTACGAGAATCAAATGTATGCCGATTGAATGAGAGAAAACCCTTTAAAATGCTCATTAAAAAAAAGTATATAGCATTATAAGTATCTCTCATCAAAATTATATGATATACCAAAAATGCTACGCATAAATAGTTACATTTCATTCGAATATTGTATGTATTTATACACACACACACACACACATATATATATATATATATATATATATATATATATATATATATATATTTATATATATATATATATATATGATAGATCCTAGTCTAGCGTAACTGATGAGCTTTGATACAACGAAACATTATTTTATGTCGATGACTAATATATATATATGCATATATATATATATATATATATATATATATATATATATGTGTGTGTGTGTGTGCGAGTGTGTGTGTGTAGTGTGTATGTATGTGTGTGTGTGTAATATTCCTCACCTTTTTTGTAATTTACTGTTACTTCACATAATGTATTATGGTTAACATTTTAACATTCTAACATTATTTGCAGTCATATCTAATATGGTCTTTATCTTGATGACATGCAAGTTTTACATTATCCAGAAACTTATAATATTATTAAATAAAAGGGGAATAATTACGTCTCAACACATCAATGTACTTTTATATCTAATTATCACTGAATTAATTTGTTGCTCTATCTATTTACATCACCGACGCTCTGATCCCATCTGGCATCAATTGAAATGAATTGCTCTCGTCTTGTGGAAGTCTCATGTTTTGGCAAGCTTCTGGGCTTGACCATTACTCCTGATTTGAAATGGAACACATACATTAAATATGTTGCCAAGGCAGCTGGAAAAACTGTGGGATCCTTCTATCGATTCAGTAGATATCTCACTGCTGCTGCAATTATCAATCTATGTAAGAGCCAGGTACGTCCAAGTATGCAGTACTGTTGGCACATTTGGGCAGGAGCTGTTAGAAAGGACATATCCTGCCTTGATAGAGTTTAGAATAGACTTCGTAGCCTTGTGGGGGTGCCCTTTTCTATTCCCTGCAACCTCTTTATCACAGAGTAGATGTTGCGAGTTTTGCTCTGCTTTATCGTTATTTTATGGCAAGTGCTATGCTGAGCTCCATTTTTTTGCCCCTCCCATCGCCAAACTTTCACAAGAAACACCCGTCTAGCAGAAAGCTCTATCGCTAGTTTCCCCACTCTTTATAGGTGCCTAAACCTAAGCGTAGATTCCATGAACAAAGCTTCATTCTTAGAACTGCACGCCTATGGAACTGTCTTCCGTTTTTTTTCTGCTTTCTAGCTTACCACATTATGGTTGTCTTCAACTCTAACCTAAACAAGTTTTTTTTATGAGCCGTTCCATATAAGTTAACTATTGTACCGAATCTACATTACTAACGGTTACTACATTGGTCACTTTCTACTGTACACTCTTCAACCCTAATCCTCGAGTGACCTTTTGGCCTTGATAAGTGATGATGCCTATGTAAAAAATATATACATATATATTTATCAATTTATTTATCAATTACTCTTCCCTGATCTACTTAACGATATCCATCACTGACGATCTACTCAAGTTCGTCATAATACTCGTGAAAATACTCGTTGCATCATAGACCTACATACTGTGGGAATTATACTTCTGATGGTGACAATGTCAAAGAGATGCATATATTTATACATTAGTGTGCGTTTCGGTTTCACTAGTAAGTTTATGTCGTCGGTTGACAACTTTAAACATTGTATTGTCTTGCGCACTCCAAGGACAGTTTTGTAGCGAAACAGTAATCCTGTGAAAGATATCATCGATGTTCCCTTAGAATTTTTTTTGTATGAAATTGTCGGTGTTATTAGTAAGAATAATAGAAACAATATAAGAATAAGGGATATTTTATTGCTGCAAGCGGGCTCGATATAATTATGCAAATTAGATATAATTAGATAAGATCGTCTTACTAGTCCGTTAGCAAATAATGCGCGCTTTTCTTTGAACCGTAGAACTTGATATCAATTCATTCTATCCTTTAATTATTTCCGGTACAAAGTCATGCTATCTATGTAAAAAACAGTATGTAATAGTGTTTTTTTTGTTTTTTTTTTAATTATTTCGATATAATATTGTTTTTACAAAGGAATCACCCGTTATCAAAGTCAGGCGGCTACTCAAGTATAAATGTTAGTGAGTGTCAAGGTGTTCAATGAGAAATATTGTAGTAATTGTTAGTAATTGTTAGTAGTTGTTAGTATATATTAGTAGTTGTTAGTAATTGTAAGTAGTGGCAATTACGCATATTGGATTACTTATAGGGACTAGTAATCGTGAACATTTTATTATTCATTTTTAATTTTTTTAAATGTTATTTTTACGTTAATCAGGCAGTTATCTAATTGTGATACGATGATCTATGCATAAGAGTTAAATTGACCAACTTTACTTCAACTGAAAATGCTACAACGGTAAGAAAAGAATTTCTTAAAGGGCTGTCATATTTTTTTTTATTATAATAAATAAATACCTACAGACACGAGTGTTTCATCCTTTCAGTGCACCACCGGTCGAACTATTCAAACTCGGCAAACGAGACATCTCTGGCTCGATTGGCAAAACCCGAATCAATTCCGCTACTATTATATATATATATATATATATATATATATATATATATATATATATATATATATATATATATATACATAAATATATATATTATATATATATTCGATAGTCAAATTAAATATATACATATATTTTATATATATATGAATATATGTATATATATATGTATATATATGTATATATACATATATATGTATATATATGTATATATATGCGTGTATATATATATATATATGTATATGGGTGTATATATGCGTGTATATATATATGTGTGTTTATATATATATACATATATATATATTTATATATATATATATATATACATATATATATATATACATACATATACCGCTTCGTATGTTGTAAGTATTCATAAGATGTTCGGCTGGTAATCAGTTGACGGACAATCTGCTTGTTATCCAAAAACCATGTGCATCTTTTTACAAATAAGGAACACATCGTCTTCTGATGCATCGCTGTTAATTCCTCAATTATAAGCAGTGTCGCCTAAGATAATATATTAATTAACAAGAGAAATACATATCTAGATTATTTCCCCTGTGATTGCTCACAGTACATCTCAGCAAGTTCCTTAAGCTTAACAACATCTTGCCATTGAAAAAAAGCTGTCGGCTATTCAAGAAACGGAAAAAGCAATTGATAATCGTGATCACAATAACTTTCAACGTATGGTGTGATTTGCCTTATCTAACACGTATATTTTTACTGACACAAATGCAATTACACTTATTAATCTTACACTATTTATGATAGAAATCGTGCATTATCTTTCTAAAACTCATCCCTTTGTGATTATATTTGAATTGTGCACCTAATATAATACACACCATACATATTCTGTTTCGGAATTGGCACTATATATATATATATATATATATATATATATATATATATATATATATATATATATATATATATATGTGTGTGTGTGTGTGTGTGTGTGTATGTATGTGTATATATATATATATCTGTGTATGTGTATATATGTGTATTTATATGTATTTATATATATGCACACACACACACACACACACACATATATATATATATATATATATATTTATATATATATATGTATATACTAGCAGTTTCAGCCCGGCGTTGCTCGGTCGCTATGCACTGTTCATAATTTAGTGTGCATATTTATATATGTATCAAAAGTTTGACATCCACTTAACCTATATCTATGATTTCAAGTATTAAGGCCCACATTTTGCTTAGGAGTTTAGTAGAGTTTGCAAAGAATAACTCCTACGACTCCGACCGCTTGCAAGTAAAATTTCTTACTCAAAACTGATTGCTGCATGTCTGAATACGCTTTATGTAAAATTTCTAATGGCTAGCCTGTAAATTGTTTTACTAGCTTGCTAAATACCGCAAAGGTAGAATCTTTTAAACTTTTACCACTTGTTAGCCAAATTTACGGCTAAAAACTATTACTGTATGTCTGAGCCCACTTTATGTAAAATTTCGTATGTTTAAACCTAAAATATGCTGAGTAATTTTGTAGGAACCCCCAAGGTAAAATTCTTTTACACTTTGGCCCTGATTTTGATCCATTTACATTTTTTTCTGCCCCAAACTACAGCAAAATGTGTGGTCTATGTCAAAGTAACCTACATCCAAAATTTAACCCAATATTGCCGGAGGAGTTTAGTAAAGTTTTCAAAGGTCAAATCGTACAGCCCGATCAAATAGATTTTTCATAAACTCCATATCCCTTATGTCAGGTATCGAGTTTGTACAATAAAAACTGACAGCGTAGTTTGGTAAGAAATGTAAACACACGGCACACATCGAAAATTTCACTTAGATATATTTCTCTGTGTGTTTTCCATTTTTGACTTAGAAAATAACATGAATTTAATGAGCAAGTACTTATAATGAACAAGCAATTATTATCAGTTATATCTTATTTATTTTTATATAGATTTTCGACTCAGGGAAGTATTGATAAAATGCACTATTACTTAAATGTAACGCTTAAAAAACAATATTATTCACTACAGCGTCACAACTACTTTATCTTGGCGTTAACTAACATTACATGAATATGTATCTTTTTAATCGTAGTTTTAGACAGTAACGCCGAAGCGTAAGATTACGACGCAGGAATTACACTAGGAAAACTCTATTACATACATACATTATGTGTATTCGTTCTTAACAATAATCCAGTGTTGTTAAAAGTTGCTGTATTTACAACCACAGCTGAATACCGAGGAATATTCGACTACAAAACCGTGTCTTAATGAGAGATATCGAACGAAATCTACAGAAACATTCCGGGACTATAACAAAAATGGCGCGATTTGCATTCTTTAATTATGCCTAACGAGGTAAGTCGTAATCTACGTACATCTGATAAGTGAATCGGCTTTTCGTCTAGTGCTTAAAGATGAAACACAAACTCAACCCATTCCCAACATTTTGCTTATTCCACCCGCACCTCTTGCCTGGCACCAGGTAGATATTTAAGAGCTAATCTGGCCGATGAGATAACTAACGATGCAATACAATGTAAGGGCAATGGTCCAAGAGCGATGGAACTGACTAAGTGTCGCCTTATTATACGCTTAATTTCCATCGCTGTATATTATATTAGCGGTTAATTCGCGTGCTTAATATCCGAATCAAAATAATGCAATGGAAAAGGGGGAGGTGTCACGGTATCTCAAGGCAAAACACGAAGTCATACATAGACATCAACACACAATTCAAAAATGAACTGAAGATACACATCTATCTTCACCATATAAGCTCGGACGGATAAAGTATTCTTTCACAACTAATAGTTAATATATCAAGAAATGTGTGTATAGTTCCGTTTCAAGAACAATAATTAGCCTTTGTCAGCGTACCACGTCGAACACTGCGATTAGTAAAGTAAATTGTTCGCAATCTACAACCGCGTCTCCTATAATTTTCTATATATTATTACAGTAGGGTATTATGCAGTTAATTTTTGCGTGCATATACATACATATATATATATATACACATATATATATACACACACATATATATACCCACAGACGCACACCCACCCACACCCACGCGCGAACATATATATATAAATATATATATATATATATATATATAAATATATATATATATATATATATATATATAAATATATATATATAAAAAATAACTACTTAATTTACTCACATAGAATTAATATACGAAAGTATAGATTTATGCGTAAACTTTCAGTATTTACTTCAAAAGTGCTCAATACGTAGGTACAGCTAGTTAGTAATTTATAAAATATATATGGCGATTAAGCTGCACTGAATATTCCGCGTTTCATCCACCCTAGGACTCTTCAGGCTTATGCGCGAATTCTGTGGTTGTTTATTGTTTATATATATATATATATATATATATATATATATATATATATATATATATACATATATATATATAATTATATATATATATATATATATATATATATGTACATATATATGTATTTAAAAAAAAACGAGTCCTAGAGTGGATGAAACGCGGAATATTCAGTGTAGCTTAATCGCAATATATATATATATATATATATATATATATATATATATATATATATATATATATATATATATATATACTAGCAAAAGTACCCATCGTTGACTGGGTTCAGAAACATCCAACAAAAAATGGACTATGATTTATGAAAGTAAGATAGGTTATGAAAGGGACGGGTAGTAAAGAGATAGCTTCGAATTTGGGATTATCAAAACCAAAGCAAAATATAATGAATGTAAAAATAAAACAGATAACCCCCATAATTTACTATATCATACCTTTTCACACTAAAACGCTTATCACAATATTCTTTGAATTTATATAAAATAACTTTGTTAAACTTTGTGACATATTTCACTTCTATGGATGTCAGGTGCGAACGAACATCCCATAATTTTATTATACTATATTTCTTCAAACTGAAACATAATTATAAAAGTATAATTACGCAAATAGATATGCAAAGTCTTTATTACAGTTTGTGCCTATTTTTATTTTATGGAGGCCAGGCGCGAAAGCAGACCCCGCATTTTTATCATACCATCCCTATTTAAGTTAAAACATAATTATCAAAGTAGTATTATGTACATCTATATCAAAACACTTGTAAATGTTTTTTTTTTTTTTTTAATTTGTTATTTCCATATTTTTTGGGCCATACGCACACGGAGACCCCACAATTTTAATGAATCATCATTATGTCAGATCAAACATACTTATTCCTCTGTTTCGATACATCTTATATCATTGTATGTGATCTGTTGTCTATAAGAGGAACTATATAGGAGCCTATTCATGACCAGAAACACACACACACACACACACACATACGTTCAGCTTTATATTATAGATATGTGTGTATGTCTGTGTGTGATCAGAGGGAGAGAAAAATAGACAGAAAGATGGAGACAGCGAGAGAGAGATAGCCGGCCACAGAGCGGGACAGTGATTGAGAGACAGTGAGCCAGTTGAAGAAATTGATAGATAAATTAACTCACTATAAACTATTATATAAGGAACGCTAATGTATGGCTGTGAAAGAGTGAGTTCTATATAGAACCTGGTATTAAACAAAATCCACAAACGATCACTTTCTGTACAATGGAAGACACAATATATTGAAGACAAAGTCGCTTCGGAGAGGAATGTGAATATTCCTATTGGTGCACTGCCAGGATGGCCGTTTATTTGAGCATAGCAATAAATTTATTATTTTAAAAAGAATGGATGTTTTGAAAAAAAAATGTCGCTAGGATTAATAGTATAGGAGAGTAAGACATTTGTGAAACTTCATTGAAAGACTATTCCCATAACAATAAAATGAATTAAAGACTATGAAACGCTTTATTTGGTACACTAGCATGACAATTGAGTGTGTTCGCACTATGGGAAGTCCTGAACATTTAATAGGCCCTAGTTGATTTTCTTATTTTTAATTCCGCAGGCTATTCTTATTTTACAGCATTTTGTAAAGCGCTTGATAATCATCATTTTATAATGAGTGTTTCATATTTACCAACACTAGTGGTTCAAAATCATCTGTTTCGTGTCACAATTGATACTGATCATGAGATCCGAATCCAGTCAGGAAGTCATATTTATATCCATTTTCTGAGCCTTTTACCTCAGTGTTCCTGAGGATATGGTGGAAATTAAGAATTAATAAACGCAAAATTCGGGCGAGTGCAATGAGAATCTGGAGTGTTCGCACGAGATTAAATCTTAAATATTTATAATGTACGGGCACTAATTCTTGGTCCGATGGTTAGAGCCGCCGACTGTCAACGCGATTGTTGTAGGTCGATACAGGCAGAGAAATGGTGTATGTCCAGCAGCACTGATGAGTTGTGATACAATGAAACAGCATTGTATGTGGATAGCTATATATATATATATATATATATATATATATATATATATATATATATATATATATGTATATATCTATATGTGTATATATATACCCATACATATATATGTGTATATATATGTATATATATATATATACATACATATATATATATGTATATGTATATATATATATATATATATATATATATATATATATATATATATATATATATATTTGTGTGTGTATGTATGTATTTTTTATTACCGTTTTATTTGTTTGGTTACATGTCTTCCGGATGTTGGACCATGTTTACGATCCAACCACCTCAGACGCTATAGAAAACACACACCCACACACACACACACACACACACACACACATACATATATATATATTTATATATATATATATATATATATATGTTACAAGTTGTAAGGTCCATTAACTTATGTTTCCTGTACGTCTATTAAAATATGAGAAATACATAAAATAATACTTGTAGCAATTGGACGGTCGAATTCATGTAAGCCAAATATATATATATGTTTATATTTATATTTATAATATTAAGCTACCCGATTAGCAAATATAGAAGATGTTGATAATAATCTGTCATAATCTGAAGAAATATTTCGAGTCAACCCTATATACACACACAGATAAAATAAAACACAGATAAAAAATAGGTGTAGAATTAGCCCGGAAAGCTTAAGCGTTTGGTGAACAAAATACCTTTGGTTTTAAATTAAATTAAAGGATTGATTCACTGCGAACGGTAGTTTCAAGAGTCCATCTTAAATCTTTAAATTTCTTTAAGTTCGTTTATAAAGACCACTGAATTTATGTTTTTTATGAACAAGCAAGTCCTAGAAAATCGAATACATACTTTCTCATTTATGAACACGAGGGGCATGTCCATCGAATCAGTGCAACTACTTAATGTAGTAGTTCTATTCTCCAAGAGATTTAAGAAGCATAGTTTATAGCTTCCCGTTAAAGTTACATATTTCTGAAATATTTCCTTAGAGTGGTCTTTCGTAGATCCGTTGGTCTGGGGAATCATTGTTCCTCCTAATTTGTATGGCTAAAAAAACTGTATTTTTTCAACAGAAACTCTTGTGATGGGAATTACCCGAAACTGGACTGGTTCAACTGTGTTCAAATCTTAGTTATATTATCAGTAGGAAGAAGCGTCTAGAAGGAAATTGGAAAATACAAGTGTTTTTGTTCAAGCGGTTGGGAACATGCTTGGCTGGTAGTCGGAGGGGATATAATAGGGATGGGGATATGTCTGTATGTGTGACGCAGGTGGGTTGGGTTGAATAGGGGGTGCTTTTCTAAGGTTATATTTTCGGTACATTTAAAAGTTTTAATGTAAATACTACTGGGTGGAGGGTTTAGTGCAAATCTAATTTTGGCGACCAAATTCGCTGATTTTTAAATATTTTTTTTTTATTTGGGGTGAGGGCTCCCCCATTGGGGGTTATGGGTGGTGGTTAGATGGTTCTAAATTTAGGTTTAAGTCTTTATCTCTGGGAATTGGTTTCTAAGCTATATTTTTTCATTGGCCCTAGGTATTATATTGTTTAGGTTATATTCTCATTGTCTCATGTGCTAATTGGTGGTTTGGTTGCAATTTAACATGTGGTATTAAGTGTACATATTTACGGGGATTGAGTTTGTCAGGAAAAGTTGTTTGTGGGCTTATGTTTAAAGTAGGTATATTGTTAATTATGCATTGCAAAGATGCAGGACATTCTAGTTTATAGACGCAATGATTGGGGATAACAATGGACATATTAATAATAATAATAATAATAATAATAATAATAATAATAATAATAATAATAATAATAATAATAATAATAATAACATTATAATTACCCTAATATTATTTGATATATTTTTACCACTCTCATAAGTAGTAATGGTTTCCGTACTCCTTCACTTTGGCACCAATATGTATACTTAACTTTTCCATCAATTTAAACGCACTCATAGTCATTGCCACTCTAATCTCCGACTGCCCCCTTATAATCATACTCCCTATATAATAACAGAAGAACCTTATAAATATATTGCCGCATATTACCTTTCAGTTTTACAACCATGCATACCCCCAAAAAAATTATAAGCGATTTTATAGCCGCCATTTGCCGTTTAGGTGGCACCAATAAAAATTACCCACTCCATAGAAAATAGACACCCCAAAAACTGTTAAAATAAATTACCACGCCGCAACAATACACCCCTTATTAAACCATAATACATATGCCCCTTAATGTTAATTCTATGTTAAATACCATATACAATCTCATATATCATACTATATATAACAAGCTTCTCCTTCTTTATTTATTTCGAAATCAATAAAGCTTCCCCAACATTCAATAGTTCTTCTTAATCTTGTCCGTCCCTAATGAGCCTTACGCTGGACGCTGCAACCTAGCACCTACTCTACTCTTCTGATGAGAAGCATTAGGCTTTAAAATACCCTGGCATAAAGAGTCGCTTCTATCCCCCAAATGTTACCTGTATTCAATGATTTAAAAAATGATACGTTCTATTTCTACCAATATATAGTTTTGTGTCGTCGTTTCATACTCTTCTTGCCCTATTGTATAAGCTCCAATAATAATTGTTGAGCTTGGCACTATCTGGATAAGTCTCCTGTTGTGGAATGTAGCTTTCTCTTTTCCTTTTACATTAAGGTTCATATATATATATATATATATATATATATATATATATATATATATATATATATATATATATATATATATATGTGTGTGGGGGGAGTGGGGGTGCGTGTGTGTGTCCGCCTCGTATGTGTTTGTGTATGAGTTTATGCGTGTATATATACTAGCAGGGAGAATGATGATTCTGGGGTTGGACGATATCAAGGATTTTTTTCTAAATCCTTTCGTTTTATTGTATCAAAATCAGTATTATCTCCTACTTTTAAATCAGATTGACCGATTTCCTGGCCTAATTGTGGACGTAATTTCTTGCGCCATGATTAACCTTCATATTTCTCCAGCACCTTCATGGTTTACGCTTTTTTGTACTATGCATTTCACTAAAAATATACTGTTCATTCTCTGAGATTATTTTAGGTAAAATAAGTAAATGATTATGCTTCATTTATGCTCTAAGCAAAAATATAAATGTGTTACGAACACCTGTAACACCAATTATTGCTGATTTCATATGCCTGCCCTTTATGCTTGAGAGGTGATAATGGTTTGAATTAAAGATAAACATAAAAAGTACAGGCATCATGGTTGAGCTGTACATTGATTAGAAACATTCATTTCGAAGACAAATCTATCATACCCATTGTTTGTTTTATACGATTAAACTTTATGGCAATGACACTCCTTAAATACGTATGAGTTTTTAACCTATTTAAGGTGTTAACTCTTATCAAGATCTCCTCTTCCTTCTTTTATTATCTTTTTTCGATAATCAATTATCGATACGTGTCGAGGCAGTTCCGATTAAAACCTTATCTACGAAGATTGCCAAATACTTAAAATATGCCCGTGTGAAAGTTTAGAAAATTAAGCTGTATACTTTCGGAATTAATGGGCTTTGAACTAACACATATACACAGACATTAACACAAACAAATCCCCAGACAAACAGAAACAAACAGATGAATAATAAATTATATTAGCTAAGGATCAGATCTGACATGGTAGGCTGAAATAAATTAAAACCACATAATGCTAGGTTAAATATCTAAATTTTCCTAATATCGTTAAATACTTTTTGTTATGCTTTTTTAATGTGCATAAGTATAAGTTGCAGGTATTACAACAATCAGTAAATTACATATAAAAAAAACGCACTCATTCAATTTCTATAACACATATGTATTTGAATTTTAACAGACATGTTCTTTCCATAAAGAATATTAAATGTGTTCATATATTTTAAAATATATATTAACTGCGATATGACGTTATTAAAAGTTTCTCTCCTTTTTACAAAGCAAGCGTCCCTTCTTTTTTTTTTTTTTTTGATTTTCAACGTCTTTTTCCGTTTCTGAAATAGAACGGCGTCACACTTTACACATGAAACATTTTCATTTTTTTTTTTTTTACTGGTGTTCTATTTTGTTAATTTTATTCATCCAAAGGAAGTCCCGAAATAACGAAGGAATTTTGATGAACAGTCAACTCAGTCTGTTTCCTTTTATCTCTCTCTCTCTCTCTCTCTCTCTCTCTCTCTCTCTCTCTCTATATATATATATATATATATATATATGTATATATATATGTATATATATATGCACACATATATTTGCATACATATACATACATATATATATATACATATATACATACACACCCATATATATACATATATATATATATACATGCACACATATATATATACGTATATATATATATATATATATATATATATATATATATATATATATATAATATACATACATGTTACATGAAACGGCTGTCCCAATATCATGTAAGTATGAAGACACACTAGAAAAGTGAAAACAATATTAGGAAAAGGCTAGATTCGAACGCCTTAAGCAAGTGTAAAGAAAATGGATATTAGAATCTTACATTGTAAATTCTATTAAAAAAACTTCATACAATTAATGTTTAAAATAGAGTCGAGTGACTATTCTTTTAGAAATCTGGATATTAAGTGTGTCGAATAAATTAAAACACAATGCTAGTTAAATATATTATTTAAAATAAATTAGATATTAAACAATTAAGATTTAGGATACTTTATTTCGAAAAGTGTGTTCGACGCACGTGTAGAAAACGTGATATAGTTCCGTTGATCGGCAGTATATTAGTGACGTCATAAAGAAAGAATACTTCTCAAGATACGTAGCGTCTGATTAGAATCAGATAATTGGAACAGATAACACGCAAGGTATGGAGTAAGCTGGAGAGTGGAGACCCTTTAGAAAAGAAGGGAGAAGAGTTAACCTTGTAGTCGAAAGGTTTGAATTCCTAACATCACAAATCGGCCGGTTGAATAAATAAATAAATTCCTCAATATTTTGTAAGTGTTGTGTTTGTGTCATCGTTACAACCAAACAGGTAACTGTATTTTTTTATCATCATCTTGTAACTAATTTTGTAAAACTTTTCCAAATAGTATGTGCCTACTCCATCATAAGTTAAGTATCTCCTCCACTCCGTTTTGTTACGAACTTACATAATATGTCCAAGAGGTATTAATGATATAAAGTCCGCCTCAGTATTGTTATCATCGTCGTAATCCCTGTATTACCTGAACCTGCTATATGTGGCTCTCCCAATATGAACTCCTGTCATCTTTAAATATGTATCCCGTATACAATATATATATATATATATATATATATATATATATATATATATATATATATATATATATATATATATATATATCACTTTGCTTTGTGTATGTGGAAATTAGTTTCTTATTGAGACTGCAACGGCTGGATCAATTTAAACCAAAAAACCCAGAGACATACTCTATGAATGTGAGAGTGGTTTTACATTGGTGTTGCATGGAAATGTCTCTAATAAGTACCGAGAGTATGAAATCAATATTCATTGAATCCGAATCAAGAAAAAAAAAACAGCTCGAATTGCAAGAAAGTAAACGGCAAATATACCTTATCTAAGCAGTGTAGAAGAATTCGAAATGCAATAGCAGATAAGCCCAGCCTAAAAGTAATCAAAACGAATTTTATGGGTAAGAAAGGGGCGTTCAAACCATCAGTTTTGTTTTAAATCTGATATGTTATATCTGCATTTTAACTTAAATTGACGCAATTATAAAACCATATTTCTCTTATATACAATAAACAATATTTTATATTATATAACAGCCGCTCCTGCCAAAAAAGTTCCTGTTTTAGGCGAAATTGAACCATAGTTATTGACTTTTAAAATTTATATTTTATTTTTACCATTCGGCTGCCCTCTCCGATTACTAAATGTATCGCGTTTTTATGTAGATGATGTTATTTATTTTTGCAAGCGATACTTTTTGAATTAGTGCAATTATTTATTTAAAAAAATGCCGAACTTACCTAAATACGAGTGTGTGAATAATTCCCCCTTATATATATATATATATATATATATATATATATATATATATATATATATATATATATATATATATATATGTATATATATGTAAGATGATAAATAACATGGGCTTTGTAATGCAGACTGTGACAACTCATTCATTATAATTACATTGAGCTTCTTAAAAACGGATTTGTGTATATGATAAGCAAATCAAGTATTTTTCCACAAAAGATGTATATATATATTTATATATCTATATGTATATATATATATATATATATATATATATATATATTATACACCCATTTTGTGGTAAAAAGGTAAATTCCCTTATAATACATACATATGTATGTATGCATCTATTTATAGATATATGTAAACATATATATATATATATATATATATATATATATATATATATATATAATTTTACGTTGCTATTTACGAAGGTAAGGTAACAAGTGAAATATAATGAAGTTATTGCCTGCTCATGACCGTGTAGCTACAGATAACTTCTCATTGTAAAAGCAAATTGAGAATATGTATGTATATATATGGCTATATATATGTGTATGTATATACATATATGTATATATATGTCTATACGTATATATGTGTGTGTATTTGTATTTATATATATACATATAGCTATATGTATATATAAATATATGTATAAATATATGATTATATATATATACATATATGCATATATTTATGCATATATACCTTTTTATCAATATATATATATATATGTATATATATACATCTGTTTTTTAGTATGTGTATATATAAGTGCGTCTACGTATATGTATATACATATATGTCTATATATGTAAATATTTATATGTATGTATATATTTATATTTATATATATGTGCTTGCATATGCGTATATTTACATATATATTTATATACATATCTATAGCACTTTTATATATATATATAGAAATATATGTATAAATATATGTACATATGCACACACATACACATATATATATATATATATATATATATATATATATATATATATATATATATATATAAGTGTATTAGAATCGGGCATTATAAATGCCGTATAGGAACTTGCATAAATCAACTTACTATCTTTCAGAGATAATAACTATTTGAAAAGTGTAATTTATTCCCAAATTTTTCCAATTATGTGAGCAAAAACCATATTTAAAGAAAAATAACAAGTTTAATACCAAATTATGCAGTATTTGTTTTTTTTTAAATCGGTGTTCTTTAAAAAAAATGTAAAGAAGTTAAACGAACATTTACTTACTTCGATTATAAACAATATATAGTAATTGCAAAAAATCACTTACCTATGAAAAAAATCTATTTAATATTTACTTCCATTGTTCATTGTATAGAATTTATCTATATTTATACTTATTTTCCATGTCGTTTTTAAATAAAATATTTTTGTAAGCAAGAATCCCCCCCCGCAATCTCATTTTTTATTGTTCAAATAAAGGGAGACAAATCTGATTTTTTTCGCGATTATCTTACGGTGACTTATGAACGCCATAATTATTATCCTGTTTTATTGCGTGCTGTTAACAAAAAATTAGTATTTTTGCGCCCCCCTAGATGAAAAAACGCACACATTCACTTATAAGATTTTTAAATATCAAAAAACAAGGAAACATTGAACAAAATAGAACATTTTTCTTCAGCTTGCGGTATTTACTTGACGATATAAGCATAAAATGAGCCTTTATTAAAAAAATCAACGTTGTTCTAAAAATCTTTATTTTTGTTTTAAATTAGATTATTTCATTTATTGAATATTTTATCATCAATTTGTGATATATACAACCTGGTGAGTAAATTAATTATTTAAATTTTAATAGACATTTTAAAATGGAGGTGTGGATTAAAAAAAAAGTAGTCTAAAATATTATATTCGTTTTGTTCAAAAGGAGTATGAAATGCTCTATTGGCCCTCAAAATATCGTAAAAATGAAGAATTATGATTGATTTTTCAAGTTTTAAAATTGAAAAAAAAATAACTCGTACAATTAAATTGATTTCATACGTAACCAAATGGCTGGTTGAACGCCCACCGGCACTTTGTTAACACTGTGTTTTTTTTTTTAAATCAAAAAGTAATATTTCTATTATGTTTTAAATAGGTTTACTAGTTCATTTTGTAAGAATATCCAATACAGAAAATAAAAATAAAAATCACAGTTTCGTTTTATGTTTTATTTGCAGATTTTTGTACAGGGTGTAAAAAAGCACCACCAAAGTCTGATACACCTAATATATATATATATATATGCATTATTAGTATATATATTTTAGTATATATATACATATATATTAGCATATATATATTTCTGTATATATATATTTGTATATATATATATATATATATATACATATATATATATATATATTAGTATATATATATATTTTCTTTTTCTACATATATTAGACATTAAGAGGAGATTATAGATAGATATATAAATTCCCGTTCACATACACCTTTCAGGATAAAGCTAGAACCCAAAACTAGATAGAATCGAGCAATTGCATCGACAACGGACAACGCCAGCTTGTCACATCGTAGAATGTAGAACTGGATGAAAATATAAGAATTTAAAATCGAGGAATAGTCAATGGATTGCGCCATATCCCATATCGTTGGGGCGTCAGTATTGCACACTTCATGAGTGCGACGACCTGGGTTCGCGCCTATGTCGGAGCACGTCACTGATGAGATGCAGTACATCGAGACCCACTTTGGGTCTGACCTTGTCCGTTGTCGATGCAATTGCTCGATTCTATCTAGTTCTGGGGTCTAGCTTTATCCTGAAAGGTGTATGTGAACGGGAATTTATATATATATATATATATATATATATATATATATATATATATATATATATGTATGTATATATATATTTGTATATACATATATTTGCATATATATGTATATATTTGTATATATATATATATATATTTGTATATATATATATTTGTATATGTAACTATATTTATATATATATATATATATATATATATATATATATATATATAAAGCCTATATGTCTCCTCTATTATTATGATATTCACTGCTATAAAATTAACCATATTATGTTGTTACTATGATCCAAAATTTAAAAGCTTAACTAAAATGAAGACAACTTTGTCGTTAATATTTTCTAAATTGTATGGAGGTCATAAAACAACGTGTCATCTTCTAGAAATAGTAGTAGTATTAGTAGTAGTTGTAGTTTTAGTTGCTTATGTCATAATAGTGAAGTAGTGGTGAGACTAGTAATGCTATTCTGTTCTTGTTTGCGACTTATAAATAGTGGTTGATGGGAAGCACTCAGAGGTCCACAGTATTTAAGTTGGAGTCCCCCAGAGGTCTATCCTGGGCCCAAATCTCTTCTTGATCTACATCAATGATCTCCGAAATCATATACTTTAATTATTCGTTGACATCTATGCTGATAACACGACCATCTATGGCAACACATCAAAGGCCGTAAATGACAAAACTCTGATTCTCTCTCCTCTAATATTGAGCGCGTGATACAGTTGGGGAAGAGGTGGCTGGTTACGTTTAATGCATTTAAAACCAGACTTTTATCTTTACACACTCTATGATGTGTTCATCATCTAGCATCAATTGAAATGTATGGCTCTCGTCTTGGGGAGGCGTCATGTTTTGACAAGCTCCTTGGTTTGACCTTTACTCCTGATCTGAAATGAAACACGTATATAAAGTATGTTGTCCGGGTCGCTGGTAAAATGGTAGGCCCCTTCTATTACTTCAGAAGATATCTCACTACTGATGCAATTCTCTATCTGTACACAAGTAAAGTGCGATCAAAGATGGAGTATTCTTCCACATCTTCTAAAGCAGCCTATCATGCCTTGACAAAGTACATCGTGGCTTAGTAGGGGATTCCCTTTTCGCTTCCCTGCAACTTCTCTCCCACAGAAGATACGTTGCGAGCCTGTATTTGTTTAATCTTTATTTCCATGGCAAGTGCGAGTCCGAGCTTCAATCTCTGGTACCCCCTCGCCAATCTTTCACGATAAGCACCCGTCTAGCTAAAACCACTGTAAGTAATTTCCCCACTCTTTATCTGTGCCTAAATGAAAACGTAGATTCCATGAAAAAAGCTACTTTCTGAGAAGTACACGCCTGTGGAATTCTCTTTCGTTTGCCTGTTTCCACCTAACTACACCTGGGATATCTTCAAGTCCAACATAAACAAAATCCTGATTAATCGCTCCCTTAAGTAAGACACTTTCACAAATCTCCAATACCAACTATTACTACGATATTATCTTATTGGTTATTGTACACAAAATAACCCTTGCCCCAGAGTGGATTCCTGGCCTTTATAAGCGGTGACCCCCCTGTAAAAAAAAGACACCAATCTTTGTTTTGGGACGTTATTTTAATCTTATTTCAGGCTTGAGCAATTTTTCAAGTAAAATTTCCTTAAGATATTGAAAGGTCTATGCTGAGTATACTATTATGTAAAATTTCTTTGTCGAGCCACCGTCTATTAGACATATATATATATATATATATAATATAAAATATATTTTAGTCATCGACATACAGACCTGTTTCGTTGTTTCACAACTCATCAGTGCCGCTAGACTAACACCTCTCCCAAGCCGAGGATCGAACCTAGAACCGTCGTGATGACAGTCGGCAGTCCTACCCACATGACTACGGAATCGGTGGCCGAAATTAACCTATCCGAACGATTATTTAAATAAACATTCGTCCGCTACTCGTAGAGGGCTCAAACGTTTGTTTGTAAACAAATCGCGAGCTTCGCATTATTTCAGCTAAATTAAGTAGCGAGTAAGATAATTTACAAGAGTGCTCTACCAAAGAGGGGAGCTTTATAAAATATATTTTAGTCATCGACATACAGACCTGTTTCGTTGTTTCACAACTCATCAGTGCCGCTAGACTAACACCTCTCCCAAGCCGAGGATCGAACCTAGAACCGTCGTGATGACAGTCGGCAGTCCTACCCACATGACTACGGAATCGGTGGCCGAAATTAACCTATCCGAACGATTATTTAAATAAACATTCGTCCGCTACTCGTAGAGGGCTCAAACGTTTGTTTGTAAACAAATCGCGAGCTTCGCATTATTTCAGCTAAATTAAGTAGCGAGTAAGATAATTTACAAGAGTGCTCTACCAAAGAGGGGAGCTTTATAAAATATATTTTAGTCATCGACATACAGACCTGTTTCGTTGTTTCACAACTCATCAGTGCCGCTAGACTAACACCTCTCCCAAGCCGAGGATCGAACCTAGAACCGTCGTGATGACAGTCGGCAGTCCTACCCACATGACTACGGAATCGGTGGCCGAAATTAACCTATCCGAACGATTATTTAAATAAACATTCGTCCGCTACTTTTAGAGGGCTCAAACGTTTGTTTGTAAACAAATCGCGAGCTTCGCATTATTTCAGCTAAATTAAGTAGCGAGTAAGATAATTTACAAGAGTGCTCTACCAAAGAGGGGAGCTTTATAAAATATATTTTAGTCATCGACATACAGACCTGTTTCGTTGTTTCACAACTCATCAGTGCCGCTAGACTAACACCTCTCCCAAGCCGAGGATCGAACCTAGAACCGTCGTGATGACAGTCGGCAGTCCTACCCACATGACTACGGAATCGGTGGCCGAAATTAACCTATCCGAACGATTATTTAAATAAACATTCGTCCGCTACTCGTAGAGGGCTCAAACGTTTGTTTGTAAACAAATCGCGAGCTTCGCATTATTTCAGCTAAATTAAGTAGCGAGTAAGATAATTTACAAGAGTGCTCTACCAAAGAGGGGAGCTTTATAAAATATATTTTAGTCATCGACATACAGACCTGTTTCGTTGTTTCACAACTCATCATATATATATATATATATATACATATATATATATACATATATATATATATATATATATATATATATATATTTATATATATATATACATATATATATATATACATATATATATATATATTTATATATATATATATATATATATATATATATATATATATATATATATATATATATATATATATATATATATATATATATATTACATTGACGCTGTAATGGGTGAGGTTTTTTTTTTAGTTTGGTGCTGATCCCTGCATTCCAACGTGTTTTGCCAAATGATGTGTTTAGTATTTTTATTACTTTCTCCAGTAAAAAATATCTTGCACGAATGAAAGAAATGTGTTGGTGTCTAATTGTATTTTAATTTTATTTTGATTTATTAAGTTTGCTTTAGTGATTTGGGTATGTTTTATTTTTGATTGATAGTAAAAAGTAATTTCTTATCTGCTGGAAGCAACTGTGTTCTTATATGTCATGTCAGCTTTCTTTGAACATTCCAATAATACCCACCGTCTATTATTGATAGGATTATCTAATCGGATTCAATGCACAGCTAAGTGCATGCAAGATAGTGATGTACAGACACTAGAGGATATGATTGTTTCGCGATTCTACATAATACGCTTGCTAAGACGTCATTTCAGCAAAAATTAGTCCACAGAACACTTCCTACTACATTATAGTAATCTCTCCTACTTATATATATATACATATATATATATACATATATATGTGTGTGTATATATATATATATATGTGTGTGTGTGTATGTATATATAGACTTAGTTGCCGTACAAAGCTAAGACTCTGTAACATCATCTTTGTATGGATACTCCCTCAGGTATTTGGGCTCATGGATTTTAAATGTCTGAGGGAGTGGCACTCGTCCGACAAGACGTTGCAATCATCATATATATATATATATATATATATATATATATATATATATATATATATATATATATAAAGGTGAACGTCTGTGTGTGTCACGAATTGGCTACTATATGGTTGACTATTATAGAAAACTAATCACACATAATGATGGATGTATACAGGGACAGGAATGGGTATATTAGATCTGGCATAATAATGATTCATTAAAATGGTGGGGAATGTGTACGCGCCTGCTCTACAAAGTATTGAAATAAAAAATAAAAATCTACAAAAAAACGTTAGAAGTGTTTTTGGTATAGATGTACATGATAATACTTTGAAAATTATATTTTTACTTAAATAGGGATGGTATAATTACATGGTGGGGTCTACGTTCGCGCTTGGCCACAATAGATTGGAAATAGACACAGGAATGGGTATGTTTGATCTGGTATAATGATGATTCATTAAACTGTGGGGCCTGCGTACGCGCCTGGTCCTAAAAGTATTGGAATTAAAAAATTAATAAAAAAAAAAACGTTTATAAGTGTTTCTGATAGAGATGTACATAATGATACTTTGATAGGTATGGTTTAACTTAAATAGGGATGGTATAATAAAATTGTGAGATCACCGTTCGTGCCGACTCTCCATAGAATGGAAATAGGCACGCACTTTAATAAAGACTTTTCATATCTATCTGCGTAAGTATACTTTGATAATTATGTTTTTGTTTGAAAAAATGTGGTATAATAAAATTATGGGGTATTCGTTCGCGCCTGCCCTCCATAGAATTGAAATATGTCACAAAGTTTAAATATTTGTTTTAATATAGATCCAAAGAATATTGTGATAAGTGTTTTAGAGTGAACAGATATGGTATAATAAATTATGTGGTTTATCTATTTTATTTATACTTTCACCATATTTTGACTTGGTTTTGATACCCCCGAATTCGAAGCTATCTCTTTACAACCCTTCCTTTTCATAACCTATCATATATATATATATAAATGAACATTTGTGTATGTATGTTTGTCTGTATGCATGTATGGGTGTTTCTATGTCTCGCAAAGCTTTCGGCACAACTCCCGGATTTCACGAGATTTGTATCAGTTCAGCTCGATCCTTCGAAATATTAGCCAAGATCACTCATTGCTACACCCAAAAATCATCAGTTGTCTACAGGGACGGGGTTAATAAAAACCCTCCTCTCATGACAAGTTCGCTTCTACCCATGCGCAAATGAGGTCGGAACATGATTTAGTTTAAATATTTTAAAAAAGACACAATTTCGTCGACATCGTCTTAGCTATGTTGCTTAGAGGGCGGCCTCATTATCTAAAGGTACTGGGTTCGAATTGTAGCGTGATAGTTTTGTTTGTTTTTTTTTTTTAGATTTTTAAATGTTTAATATTGAAACAAGGTTATTTAACCATTTTCCACGTTCTATGTTTTTTGTTGTTGTTGTTTTTATTTTCCAGCTGTTTAAAGAATGTTAACTTTCATTTTTCTGGGGTTTTTTCCATCACATTCGCGTTTTCTTTTCTTGTTTTTCCGATTTGTACATTTAACATCTTTTGTTTGCATTACGTTAGTTTTTTTCTCTTTTTTTCGATTTTTTTTAAGTTTTAACATTTATTTTATATAAAATATTCAATAATTTACTATTTAATATTAAAAAATATTTACTTCGCGTATTCTTATTTTTTGATTAACACGTCCCCTGCCACAGTACACACATCCGGGCAACACCATACCCCACAGGCTAGTATAATAAACCAGAGTCCATTTTCTGTAGGCTGTTTTGAACCCAGTCAACGACGGGTACTTTTGCTAGTATATATATATATATATATATATATATATATATATATATATATATATATATATATATATATATATATATATATATCCCTCTCTCTCTCTCTCTCTCTCTCTCTCTCTCTCTCTATATATATATATATATATATATATATATATATATATATATATATATATATATATATATATATATATGGGCATTACATCGGGAACGAGCACAGCCGGGGTTAACTGCTAATATATATTTAGCAGGTAAATTATCTTTGTTTGTCTGTGTGTGTACATTTTCCTACCGACCTACATTATCAATTTTTCTACATATAGACAGGATATTGGACAAAGGATGTATCGAGATTTGAGAAAATCTTTTTAATTTGATTGCAGCCAAAATTTCGCTGTCAAAGTGTCAATCTTCAGCGACTTGATCTTTGAAAACTCTACCAAAAAAAATACCTTTGCGATCTCTACTAGATTACAAGACCAATTCTGGTTTAAACATTTGAAATTTATCATGAAGAGTACTCAGACATAGGGCATGCTATTTAATCTGTTTTGAGCCGGAAACTTGGTTTCTAATGGGTTAAAGTTCAAAAAGTTTGGCAGTCTCGGTCTCTTGTAAACTATTTTGGGTCTATACATTTTAAATTTGCATTAATGTATTTAGACATGCAGCAAGCTTTTTAATCGGTTTTTGGACTATAATTTTACTGAAAAGAGGCCCCAGTATAAAAATTTGACCTTTGCCGGCTGTACGAAACTCTTTTGCTAAATTTGGGTCTCACACACTTGAAAGTTTGGATGTAGGTTACCTGGGCATCAGTAAAACATTTTAATATATATATATATATATATATATATATATATATATATATATATATATATATATATATATGCACATAAATGTGGAAATAGTATACAGTGCCTGAGCAAAGCAGGAATGAACTGCTAATACATATATATGGTTACGGTTATGAAATATTGTATCAATATTTGACAAATTATAAACACAATATTTTTTTAAGAACTCCAAAGACTATTCCATTTTCTTCTATGTCAGCGTTAATTTTTATATATCTTTTTTTACATTATATTTCGTATAATTTAGAAAGCACAGAAGTAACGGCGCTAGCTATATAAAGAGTTAAACATATTTATTCTTTGTGTGTGTTAGAATTAACTGTTGGATCAGCTTTCGAATGCACATAGAGATGTTTTTTATGAGAGCCTTATAAATTTTGTGTTTCTTTATGACAAGTCCAAAACCGAATTGTGTTTTGTACACGAGCACTATACGATTGTATTTCCAAGTAAACGAGATCGATATAATCTTTTTTTTTTTTTAGCAGGTGCTATGCAATAGGCGGAACAAAATATGTTATGTAACTTTATAGCCATTTATCTTACTATCTATTGATCTATCAACCGCTGCATCTCGATCTATCTATCTATCTAACGAATTGGAGAGGTAGATAAGAGATGAATATGGTGATGTTAACATAAAACCTGTCAAAATATAACAAAGCTAGATCATAGACAAGTTAATCGGCAGATCTTATAAACTGATCGGTGAGTCACGTGGATCAGGTTAGCTGGAGATGGCTTGGAGTTTGAACTTTGACACGGTGAACAGCGGTTGGTTTAATGATTGTCTGCTCCCGCTTTTTGAGGGAGGAGACGAGTCCTTCGATGGAGACTGTTAAAGACCACAAGTAAAAAAAAAATATTTCCTTGTTCAGCTGCGTCGATATCTAGAAAAGTTATAAAAAAAGACAACTAAAATCAGTTATCGTCTTGGACGGAATGTCTTTCGTCAAACAGGTTCCAGACCCTCCAAGAATATGATACCCAGGCTGACCAGTGAATACAAGATATGTAAGAGATATGACACCTACTCACCGCCCACACGCATATAAATTTACACGATTACTGGACATAAAACGTGTATATAAACATCACAAATAAATAAATAAAAATAAATATAGAAAAATAGAATAGACAAACACCGTTCAGAAAGTGAAGAACCACTAAAGAAAATAAAAACATATTAAGGACACGCCACAACCCAACACGAAACGTATACACCCAATTCGATGGGTGATGTCCATGATAACAATAACGTAACACAGGACCAACTCTTCGAGATAAGCTTATTTAAAAAATAATCGGAACCTCTATCTACCGCTACACCGTTACCTTTTTAAATACCGACGCTACACGTTGGCTTACACGTTGCAATACATATACGAAACTCAGTAAGATAGAATTGTTTATCACTCTGAGGTATTAGACATACCCACTTACCTAAGTAATCACTAGATATCAACATTAAAAGTTTCGTGCATTTCGAAGTCATTAATTCATTAATTAACAATTGAAGACATTCCATTATTTGAATAATGAACATGTCCGCCATAGTCGCCCTCCTCCATTTTGACGAATGAGATTTACTGATAATAGTGGAGGCCGTGCTGTTGGTGGTGGTACTTTAGCTTCGACGGTGATTAAGGGTTGCTGGCGTCAAATAAGCTTAGGCTGGGCGCCAATAAATAAGTGAACCGGACGCAACAAGACGCTAAGTGTGAAGGGTGGAATACGGCGATTTCAGAGCGCAAAGGAAACCAAGACGATGTTAATATGAAAATAACACTGCAGGCGTGAAAACAACTCTTTAATGGTTCGGCAATCAGCAGATGAATCACTGAATTATTTATGTAGTTGATTTCACGTGTCCGATTGTCTAAGGAAGGGGCTCCGTCGACCAGCCGATTGTTGGTTTGCTTTAATTCAAAACCGAGTGTTTGATATTATTAAACAAAGTATTTATTGGGAGTTTCCCAAATATAAACCGTAACAAAAATAAAGTGACGTCCACAATAAGGAAGCCCTGTAGTCTCGTGCTGCAGTTACGTTGAAACCTCTCCCTCGTGTCCGGTATAAATGGCGGAGAAGACTGAAAAGCACGTGTTGTCTTAAGGGGGTCAACAAGCAAAAGAGGAAGAGAATTCGAAATAACCGCTCTCGAGGGGTTGGGAAGAAGCTAAAAAGAGAGGTCTGTGATAGGTTGTTTTTCATTCAATCACAGGACACCCCGTTAGTGGCTCCTTAATAATTCCAATATGATAGGCATATAAAACCCAAAGCTTTTAGTTGTCAGTTGCGGCCTAACGCCTAATCCGAACCACGACATTATTTTACATAGTTATTATATGTCACACGCTGATCCTTCTTAGAAAATGAACTTGCTAAGCAACTGCCGTGATATTATACATAAATAACATTAATGCTGCAATTTGAAATCTATTTATATTTTCAAATCTTCAAAAGTATTGTTTGCAGTAAAGTTAGAGTCGGTAAACTTTAATATGTTATAAGGCTTAGCTATATACATAAAAGCGAAAAGCTGTGTATGCATGTATGTTTGTATGTATGTATGTGTGTTTGTGTGTTCGCTAAAAACTTTCGACAGTCGGAAGAAAAATTCACCGGCTTTGTATTAAATTGAAGCTCCATCCTTCACCCGAAAAATATCGAAAAATTGGTCAAAACGTTAATTTTTTCACCCCGGAATCGACAATTTCTACAGGGGAGGGGGTCAATTTAAACCGGCCTCTCATGACGACGACCGACTCTACGCATGCGTCAGATGACGTCATGACCTGATTTAGTTTTAACAATTGAAGATCTGACTAAATTTCATGTATGTAGTGGTAGCTCAGTTGGTTAGCGCGTTAGTTCATTATCTAAGCGTTTTGGATTCGAATCGTGGTGTGAGATTTTTTTTCGACTTTTTAAAAATTTAAATATTGAAGCAGTGTTATTTAAGCCATTTTTCACGTAACGTCCCTTTTTCTGTTTTTTTTGTTGTTTTTTTTTACTTCGCTTATTCTTAGGGTGTTATTAACACCCCCGGCCGACCACGCACACCCAAAAACACCCGGGTAACAAAACAGGCTTATTTAAGCAATTTTTCACCAGTTTTTTGTTGGGGGGTTGGGGGTAACGTTCGTTTTTCTGTTTTCTTTTTTGTTTTTTTTTTATTTTTACATTGAACATCGTTTCGTTTGCCTTACGTTGTTTCTTTGTGTTTTTTCGATGTTTTGATTACCCCCCGTTACCCCCGCTTCGTTTTTATGTTTTCTTTTTTACTTCGCTTATTCTTAGGTTTTCATTAACACCACCACCACCTCCAAACACTCGGGCAACGCCGGGTACTCCCCCCCGCTTGTATATAATAAAGGGGAATAAGAAAAAATACGGTAAAAATGCAAAACAGGTAGATACTCGATAAAGAAATAAATGCGAAATTTTTATAAACATCGGCAAAGATGTACACATTTTTTAAATCGGAACCAATAGATAGTTGTCATGCGTTTTTAGTAAAGTCCGTTTGCCATGAAAAACTACTTGCATTGAAATATTGTAGCATCATATAAAACATGTTCTTTTTGCGTATTGATAGATACCAGGTTGGTTTTAAGTATGGAGCAATTTAAACGCAAGAAAAATTATGGCACACTCTATTAGTATAAAGAAAAATACATCAGTTTGCAAGAATTTTTCTTCCGCCGCCGCAAGACAGAAACTTGATTTTTCTGTGATGTCGCTACTGCAAAAACATGTAAATTAATCGGGTACGATATCTATTTTGGTTTCATTGCGTGAGTTTAGTGGTTAAACCATTAAATTGGCATACGCACTAAAGCGGAAGTGTTCAATTACCTGCAAGATGCACGTCTCACTGTAATAGAGTATATGCGCTGGTAAATTACAGATACTTTGTCTTACGATAATAAGCTGACAAACTATCAAAAGTAACGTTTATTCCAAGCTTACATAGTCTCGGCACAACAGAGTTATATATCGGATTATAAGATGAGTTGTCCATTCTTTAGGGGTGATGTTTTCCTTAGAACTGACACCTTAAGTGTTTAATGACACCCTACATTACTAAAAATAACCCCCCCCAAAAAAACACTCTTCTCCTGAAATCTCGAATATATATATATATATATATATATATATATATATATATATATATATATATATATATACATATATATATATATATGTATATTTAAATATATATATATAAATATATATACATATATATATACATATATATAAATATATATAAGCATATAAATATAATTATATATACATATATATATAATTATATATACAATATAATATTAATCAACCGTAATTATATATACATATATATAAATATATATATATATATATATATATGTATATATACATATATATATTCATATATATAATTATATATACATATATATACATATATATATATATATATATATATATATATATATATATATATATATATATATATATATATATATATATATATGCATAAGGCAGCATTTTTCATTCACGAAAACATTATTAAATGCAACGGAAATATTTCCCTCATGATTCTGTTTTATTTTTCCGATATTCCATATAATATTTTCGAAATCAATACGAAAATTGTTACTTTCACGAGCGCTTCCGATTTGTCTACAAATCATCTTCATGTTTTTAGGAATACAAAGGAAGAATGAGCTAATATGAAAATTGAAGAGTAAAAAAGTAAATATCGGGCGTAAATGGTATCACATACAAAAAATACACTACTCATTAAAATTTAAAAAAAAAACATTTAACCAGTACACATTAAGAATCACTTTCGAATTACTTTGTTGATTAATATTTTTTTTTAAATGCTACAATCTCTTTAAAACCCCAAAAATAATATTAGCCAGTATCTTAATGCAAATTCATGTAATATATTTTAACAAAATTACATGCCACATTCAGAAACTGCAATTAAAAATATCGCTCGTAGACATTTGACGCCTGGTAATAGCAAATCTAAAATTAATTTATGACTTACTACAAGAAGTTAACACAGGATGTCGTGGTTTAAAACAACTAATCAACGGATATCAAACGTAAGAACAAACAATGCGCTCTATGAATGCAAATGCTCTCTAGTAGAATAAAACTCCGACAATAAATGTCCAGCGAATCCTTATGCATTTAAACAATATTACTACTATATATTTACCTTTTATATATATATACATATATATATATATATATATATATATATATATATATATATATATATATATATATATATATATATATATATAGCACGTAATTGACGGGTTTTGCCAATAGTGCCACGAAATTCTGTAATTTTTAATCGACTTCTCATTATCTTATATACTTTAACTTATCATCACAGTGTAGTATCCCTTCCGGCAAAGACAATTGCCCTTGTGGCAATCTTCTGGTCCATGTAGCGGCAACCCTACTTAAGTCAGCTGGCAAATCACTATCCAGCTACTATTTCCCACCTCTCAGGAGCTGATACCCTTTTACCTTCCCCCTCCCTTCGCACCCCACATAAAAAAATCGGCCTTGTGTCTAACTTGCTCGGTGGGGGAGCAAATAAATACCGCCAGCCCGTGAGTTCCTTCGCTGGGGCACCTTTGTGTCCATCGGGCCAAGCAAAGACGATCACAGTGTAGTATCTGTTCCGCCGTTTTATGTATATTTTATTTTTCACTTTTTGATTTCCATTTTCACTCTTTCTAAGTTTAAATTTCTCAACACCTGAAGATGATTCGTTGACGATCGAAAGCGCTCGTGACAGTAACACTTATGAAACATTCATCAATATGTTCGATTTTGATATAAAAAAGATTTAAAGGAAAATCGAAAAAAAATTATGCAGCACAGTAGCTCCGTTTCATTTAATAATGTTTATATATATATATATATATATATATATATATATATATATATATATATATATATATATATATATATACATGGAGAGATAGAGAGAAAGAGAGAGGTATAGATATTGACATAGTGATATGTGTGTGTTTCTGTTTGTTCATTATATATGCATTTTATGTATATGTATATATACATATATATAGAGAGAGAGAGCGAGAGAGTAGGAGAGGTAGATAGATAGAGATATTGATATATAGATAGATAGACACATGCTTACATATGACCGAACATGTGTTGTAAAATAATGACGCTTGCAAGAAAAGAAATTACGTTTGTAATAGAAGCAAAGTCAGTAGTCATAAGACTACTTGGGGCTGCAGTGTCACGGCAGGACTTTAAAGGGTTTCACCGTGTTTGCAATGATAATTGTAGTAATATATATATATATATATATATATATATATATATATATATATATATATATATATATATATATATATATATATATATATATACATATATATATATATTGTAGTAATATATATATATATATATATATATATATACATATATATACATATATATATATATATGTGGGTGTATGTGTGTATATGTGTGTATATGTGTGCATATATACGTAATATATAAATGTGTATATATATATGTGTGTATGCATATGTGTATATGTGTATATATATGTGTGTGTATGTATATGTGTATATATGTATATATATATGGGTGTGTATGTATGCATATGCGTATATATGCCTATATATGTGTGTGGGGTCGTATATGTGTATATATGTGTATATATATATGTGTGTATGTGGGTATGTATGTATGTGTATATATGTATATATATATGTGTGTGTATGTATATGTGTATATATGTATATATATATGTGTGTATTTATACACACACTCACACACACACACACACATATATATATATACGCTAATATTATATATACATTTTATGTATATGTATATATACATATATATATAGAGAGAGAGCGAGAGAGTAGGAGAGGTAGATAGATAGAGATATTGATATATAGATAGATAGACACATGCTTACATATGACCGAACATGTGTTGTAAAATAATGACGCTTGCAAGAAAAGAAATGACGTTTGTAATAGAAGCAAAGTCAGTAGTCATAAGACTACTTGGGGCTGCAGTGTCACGGCAGGACTTTAAAGGGTTTCACCGTGTTTGCAATGATAATTGTAGTAATATATATATATATATATATATATATATATATATATATATATATATATATATATATATATATATATATGTATACCTATATATATATATATTGTAGTAATATATATATATATACATATATATATACATATATATATATATATGTGGGTGTATGTGTGTATATGTGTGTATATGTGTGCATATATACGTAATATATAAATGTGTATATATATATATACATGTGTATGCATATGTGTATATGTGTATATATATGTGTGTGTATGTATATGTGTATATATGTATATATATGTGTGTATGTATGTATATGTGTATATATGCCTGTATATATGTGTGGGGGCGTATATGTGTATGTATGTGTATATATATGTGTGTATGTGTGTATGTATGTATATATATGTATATATATGCGTATGTATATGTATATATATGTGTGTATTTATACACACACTCACACACACACACACACAGACATATATATATATATATATATATATATATATATATATATATATATATATATATATATATATATACGCTAATATAGTTTTATCAGTATTAGTTTACGTTCTAATTCACGAATTTAATGAATATTTTATGTGTAGCCTAATTGATTGATTGGTTTAAATTTGTCTTGAGTATGTAATTAAATAATAATGTTATAAACATTGGAAACGAAGTATAAAACTGCGCGTCCATCTATCACTCTAATGAGTGATCACTTGATGAATAAGTGATATGTTGAGATGAAAGGAAAGAAAGAAGAATATATTCGTAGTTCTAATCGAATACTTGTGATCAACTTTAAGCATCATAATATTTAAGAATTTTAAAGAAGAATGGGAGAAATAATGTTTAATAAATTCACTGTCGAGATAGTTGATTTTTTTTATGATATTTTTTGTTACCGCTGTGCTGTAGTGAACAGCAGAAGCACTACTAAATTATCTTTGAAAAAAATAAAAATAAAAAATGTAAATAGCGACGTGTAAAATCTTGCAAAAGCATAATTAAAAAGTGCGCTTTTCAGAAATCATCGCATTATTGTTTTATTCTTTAATTTTACATCTAGAGGATCAATTACAAAGAAAAACAAGGGAATCAAGTATAATCGCTAGTGAATGCACAGTGAACAAGGCATACAAAATGACTAAGTTCAGCATTTGCCACTCTTTTAGCATCAGATGTGAAAATTAATAAACGGTGAACGATTTGGACTTAAAAGATATATAATTTTAATTCTGCACCATACAAAAAATGATTTAGTCTATATTTTGCGTCTCCTCAGTTAGCCCCCAGAAGTCCCCATGACCTTATCGTATTAAAACTAAAGTTAAGCACCATGCAAAACTCCTAAATAGATATAAACAGAAAATGTTGGACAAATATGGTGAACTAGTCCCAAGAATTGAATGTTTTTATTAGCCCTAAAAGAGACTCTGTGGCAAAACCATGAGTTGCCCGAAGTATAGAAAACAAAATTATATAGAAATCAGTAAGGTACAACTTTCTACAGAGTTTTATAAAATTCGAAACCACCATTTGTGTGTAATAAGCACAATAGTGTAATTTTTAGTCATTTTTACCAAAAAGGACCCCATAGGATTTTCTACCGGAGTTTTCACGAAAAATCCGCCATGTTACATCATGTTTAATGTCTGTGCACAATATTTAAAAAAACAACTCCCATGGCGTAGTTATTGAGAAGAGGGGTAGAAAGAACGGACAAACGAACGAACGGGCAAGGGTGAATTAACAAGTCACCCCTCATCTTTTTCGGTGACCAATAAATATGGAATATCCATAATAAAATAGTAGTTGGAATATAATTAGATTCTTAAGCAGATATTTAAACGATATGCACATAACGTATAAAATTTAATCCACCTAAAATACACACAGTTATGGTATTATAAACAAGAGCAAATGGTCATTTTCTATATAACAGCTATTTTTTCATTAGATATATGCAATATTAAATTAATTTATTGTTTACTTAATGGATAATGTGCATCCACATAAATCTTACATTTATTTCTCCTCTTGCTTATTAGTCTTGGAAAAAATAGAATTAATTGAAATTTAATTTGGAAATGTACATTTGTCAATTACTTACAATATCGTAAACTATGCATTTATTAATTTATTTTATTGCGGATTATTATCTCTACGTGTTACTTGTTGTTTCACGACGTTTGGACCAACTATTTCTCTGCCCTTTATCAGGTTAAAACCGGGACGGGATAGGAACTCCGAATCCCCGAACTGCATTCCCAGGTAATAAATAAACACGGATTTATATGACCAAAAAATCCAACCTTGATTGCGTTTCGGTGCCCCTGGCGCAGTATATAGAGACGTTGAATCTCCGCGATTCTCGGCCAACATTTTCTGGAGATACAGGATTAAATCCTACCTAAAGCCGTCCAGAAGTTTACTTGACCAAAAAACGTAGCGCGACGACAACAACTATGCAACGTAGTAATTTCTAAGAATGCAGTTAGGAAATTTGTATTCCCGCTCCTGTCGCGCTTACCACCTGACGATGGTCAGAGGAATAGTTGGCCGAAACGTCATGAAACAACAAAAACTAAGCAAATGAGGATAATAGTCACAAATAAAATAAAATTAATCAATAATACATATCTAAAAGGTGCAATTTTGTTTTAGGAGAATATAGAATTACGTTCCGTGAACTAATTCGATTTACTTGTTAACAGATAACTAAGTAAACGCGCCGAAAACATAATTTAAATATACGAGGTATCAATAAATAAGTATCTATATGTATTTTACTCTCTTAAATGGTCTAAACGTCCCATGTTTAATCAGATATAAATTTATATTCTAGTACTAGTCTAACATTATTATTAAGATTTAGAATCATGTCATTTTCCTCATACTAGGTCAATATTGACAAAAATGGGCATCGCTATATGCAGTGGCAGCTTTCGAAGATACCAGAAATACCTTAAAAAAGCATGTGCAAATTTAGAGCAAATTAGGAGTTACGACGGAGAAGAACAAAGAAAAAAGAGGAAACGTCAGCACGTGATCGAGCAAAAACAAAGAAGACGTCACTAAAATGAACGTGTAAAGTAAAGGTGAGAAATAGCTGGCTGTGGCAGGTGTAGAGTCTAATAGGAAAAATACACAGGGCAAGGCGGACGATAGTGAGAGATTTTTACGTTATATCGAAATAATTTTTACGGTAATAATCTTTTTATAAAATCAAATAAGAAAAATACCGTGTCATCTCTCATTTATTCATTTCTAGTTTTGTTTCATGAATGTTAAAATAAAGTGGATGCGCTGCGTAACGTTCCATGTATTTATTTTGGATACCGTTACTAGACGTTTAAACAAAAAAAAACAGTAAAAACGAAGAAAAAAGAAAAAAAACGTGACTACGAAAAATACAGACGCTAATGTGTGCAAAGCAGGTTGGAAACTTAACATGGAGAATATTCTTCATCGCAATTAGAAGGTTTCTGATGAACAAATAGAGCAGCTGCATTGCCGCAGGATAAATGCCTATTGACTATTTAGGATACTCACAGTACTCAGTTGCTGAGATGGAGGATAAAAATAGCGACAATTAACTTTCTGTTGACAAATTACTGGTTGAATTTCCCCGGTATGTACGTAACCTAGAGATCAGAAGTTAATGACCGGAAGTTGGTGGGTTGGTTTACGAGAAGAAAATAGACGATCGCAGAAGTTAAGTGTAGTGAGTAAATAAACAATCTTCGACTAAAATTGCAGATCGCCCGCCGCCTGATTGCCAATGTTCAATTGCACAGTAGCACGAAAAAAGAGAAAATGCAATAATTGTTGTATAATGTAGATATCCAATTAACTTGAGGGTGACGGATAAGGAGTCATACCGGTTAGGGCAACTGTCAACATAAACTTACTTAGATAATCTTCCCAACGAGGTCACAAAGTATTTACGAAATAAAAATAATTCAGAGTGTTCTTCGATCTGATTAAATTAAAATATTATGTTTAAGCGTATTGTACGACCGAGCAAGGCCAGACTGTCAGCTAAGTATTACTATACGTTTGACTGGAGAATAGGTCTCTACTTTTTCTTTTAAAAAATAAAAAAGTTAACGTTTTGAATTTGTGAGATGATGAAGGATTATTCATATTATTTTACGTTCGCAGTGACCCGCGGCACAGGAACTAGAGTACGTGAAAAATCAAATGTGAAAGTGATTTCTCGTGAAGGTTGAAAGTCAATTCTCAGTGTGGGTTCCTGAAAAATATAATTACGAATTACTTAGGACGTTTATGAAGTAATGGATGCCGGAACGAGAGCCTGCTACCCCTGTGAAGATTCATTCCTGATTCCCGAGTCCGAAATGATACATATGAAGAAAGTCGCAGGGTACATCGACCAAAACGTTGGAAAATGACAGTGAATATAAGAAGAGTAGTGCGAAGAATCCAAATAATACGAATATGACAAGGGTTTTATGATTTCTCTTAATAACTTGAAAATGAAAGCAGCCCTAAAGAAACATAGACATATATACATACACACACCCATACACACCCACACACATATATACATATACATACATATACACATATATACATCTATATACATATATACACATATGTACACGCATGCATGTATATATAGGTATACATGTATATACATACCCATATATATACATATATATACCTATGTATTTATACATATATATATATATATATATTTACACATATATATTCACATATATATATACATATACATATATATGCACATATATACATACATACATATATATATACATATATATATGTATATATATATATATATAGAGAGAGAGAGACAGAGACAGAGAGAGACAGAGAGAGAGAGAGAGAGAGACAGAGGTAAATCAATATAATAAAATAAAGTAATGGAAACAAAAGCAGAGATTAAGCACAGCCAAATCAATTTTTAAGTGACAAATTCTCCCGTCAAATTGCTGATCAATTTTTCTTGAGTATGCAATAAAAATGAATTTTACACACACACACACACACACACACACACACACACACACACACACACACACACATACAAAATCACACACACACCCATTCACACTCACACACACACACTCAAATAAAACAAAATTCGACGAAGTTTTTTAAATAAATAACGTTTTAACGAATATAAAGTCCCTTCAGTATCCTTATGTCATCGCTAATGTACAGGATATCTTGTTGCTTCAAATGGGATAGGAAAAAACAATGTAAAAGAAACAAGCAAACTCGTTAACTTTTCCGTTAACGGCTTTTAAGTAAAATTTTTTGATAAGGGAATAAAATTGAATGACAAATGAAAAATAAAGGAACATTTGTCGAATAACTGCTTAACCAAAAGTATTGCGTACACCCACAGAAAATAGAATTAAATGCGGGTATTAAAATACAATAAAAATTAAAAGTGTCTTCTCGAATCTTACTTTAAATGTGTATTATTTTTTATGATAGATCTTCGAAATTACTGCCTGCTCGATTATTTTTGTCTTTTTTTTAATTTGAAGTCTAGGACAATAAGGAGCTTAATAGAAAATTCAATAGAGCCACTATCGACAGGGAAGCCCCCTACAACGTTCTCAATCTTCATATGAAATAGACACTGCGTTATTTTGTAGGTGTTATTGAGTATCCTTATTGTAATTACTTATTTTTAATCTTTTTTATTTTAATTTTTTTATTCCTAAAAACGTGCCGACACTTTTGGTATACATTCTAATAAATATCTCATGGAAATGGTACTTGATTCAAACGCTTATGAACAAGCTAGATCAATAAACGGTTCACGCTTTAACAAAATTACTGCTTGGAGGTATTCCATTTTTGTTGCCGCTGATTAGTTACTAGAAGAACAGGGATATATAGGAATGCTATTATAATCATGCAGTTTTACCATGCACATTTAAATAAGGTCAACGTGTTCCTAAAAAATGTAAACACGGGCAGTGATATTTGTTTGCATGTTGGGTATATCTATGTTCATCTCTATTTAAAGATTCTTGTATCATTATTTTTCTATTATGATATGAGAATATTTCTGCTGACTGGCTCTTTGGCTGGCTTAAAATAATTTTTTTTAGTCCAAAATCTTTTTGAACTGTCCCGTATCAGTAAGACTGATGAACGCTGAGGTGTTTTCATTTAGGTGTTTTTATATAGGTGTTTTACATAGATGAGTTTTATATAGGGGGAATTGTTACGCAGGTCAGCTATAATATCAAAATAATTTCGCATTATCTTGGTATTTCTCTTTTGATCCATGATTTTTTAATACCTTTTTTAATTCTCCAAAATGAAACATGATAAAAATTGTAATCGTTCAACTTATTTGTATTCAACGGCAGTGTTCTATATAACACGTTATCGCTGTTCTGCTAGCTCTCATAGATCGTAACACTAAATAGCATGCCAAAATTGACTTCAAGAAATTACTGTCCCTATAATAATAATAAAAAAAAAACAAATAAAGCCAACGCTCAAACAATCACATATGACTGATCGAACAAAATGAGTAAAATGTAAACTCCATTTTTTATTATTGTAGGGACAGCAATTTCTTAAGTCAATTTTGGCAAGTAATTTAGTGTAAGGATACAGGAGAGGTAGCAGAACATCGATAACATGTTATATAGAACGATGCCGTTGAATGCAAATAAGTTGAATGCTTATAATTTTGATCATGTTTCATTTCTACCGAATATGAATCAACAAGAAAAATGTCTTTAGGATAAAATATTTTGGTAGAAATATATCAGGAATGTTAACGTAGGAATTTTATAAAAGTAGAATATTGGGCATGAGATGATTTTTGTGATGCTATGTGTATTAAGTGTTACGTTTTGAGTGTGTGTATCTGAATATGTGCCAACACGACGTACATGTTGAGGGGTTGGCTTTTACATTTTATCTGGACATTCATTTACGTGTAAATGCGTGTATGTGTATACGTAGTATCGTTTGGTTGACTTTCTAGTGTGTATATTTTAATATTTATGCGAACGTTTTTGCATGAACCGATTCTCGATGACGTATCGAAACAGTTATAGACAAACAGTTCTTTTTAACAGATGTAATTAACACACCCCATACCTAAATAATAAAGGGGCATTTATTTTCATGATGTCAGTTTACATATCAAAGATTACTACCTCTTTTCATCTTGGCTGCCTTAGGAAACGCAGCTCCCCGCGTCAAAGACAGACCCACTCACCCCTTGAGTCGTCCGTTCTCTCTGATGTCCAACCAACGACTGACTTGAATACTCCCAAATCTACACAACATTGCGTGTCTCAGACCAACATCTGATGTGCCCTCAATCTACTTGTTTTTATGCAACACAGAAGTCATGTTTACATCTATTTCCTATTTTCACATTCCTTTGTAGTTATTTTATTATTATACCCAGTGAATCACTTTTCCAATATATATAATTGTTTTTTCTAATCATATAAATTGATCCAACGACCTGCTGGAATCAATCTATAATAATAATAATAATAATAATAATAATAATAATAATAATAATAATAATAATAATAATAATAATGATTTGTACTTGGGCCCTGCTTGCAACATTTTACATTGATACTATGCTATGATCACAGTCAAAGGGTCGCAAAATTACATAATGTCGTAATGAGAATTATTTGTAATGCACCTAATCATTTCAGGTTTTAATTTTAAATGCGACTAAAATGTCGGACAAATAAACACGAAAGATGATGTCGGATCCGCGTTGTGAAAGCTTGTAGAAACGCGACTTTAGAATCTCTCGAAAGTTATGTTTCTCCGAAAGAAAAAAAAAACAAAAATAAATTATATCAACTATATAATCGATTGTTGTTTCGTTTCTCCAGGGGGGGCAACCTCGGATAATTAGAAGAGAGTCATAACGGAAGGAGCTATCTTCTCTGTCTGTGCGCTACACAGACGTATGTGAAGTATATGTTCAATTATATTTTAACAATCACACATGCATAAAACAGATGAATATTTTACGCACTAGGGTCACACTGTATGTATCAGAACGATAAAGGTGCACTCACTGCACTATATATCAATGAGAGTTTCATTTTATTGTGAATATTTTACTTGCTCTGTCTTGCAGAAGCATTCTGAAGAAGCTGTTCAGCAATCATGTTGCTTTGCCCCAAACATCAAAAGCGGATTCAAATGCTCGGCAAACTTCCCACGGGATACTTATATTTTCGGCGATACTGATTTAATCTGCCGAGAAACAAAACACAAAGCATCCGTCGTTTCGACACATCTGCCCCATGAATAAACCAAGCTATATTCCTGTTTTCATCTGTGAATTTTGCAAATAATCTCCAACAAAATGAGTGCCATCTTCTTTGAAAACCGCATTAGACTAAAGCCATACTATGTTGCTTATGTTACATGCAATATTTTAAACGGTATGTTTTTTTTGTTTTTGTTTTTTTTTTCTATTTAAGTATCATTTCATGGTCATGTGTAAATTATGTCGCAAAGTACATGCGAATATTTTGGTCATTCATTTTAAAAATTAAATGCGTCCGTTTGAATGTTTCTTATTTCTTAAAGCCTTATCAATTTCTAGAATAACCACCGTGGGGTGATTCTTGTTTATCAGTTATGTCTATTTTGTATAAACCTGTCCCACCGGGAGTAAAACCTTTTCCTTGTGTGTATAAACCTGCCATGGAAATATTTCTACATTAAAAACAATTTTTGTGAAAAAATCTTGTCTAATGATCACGTTTTCAAGATTTACAAACAAAAACACGGTTTCGTTTGCATTAAAATTAAATTAAATCTTTTTTCTTGTAGTTGTATTTTGAGTGAGAGCCGAAATAGATAAACGTATCAACTTACCCGACATCCACGAACCATGTTTCATAATTTAGTAAGCGTGCCAAATATAAAGGCAATGTTATAAAATGCAATAAACCAGCGATCCACCCACTGAAACAAAGTTATAGTAACCATACATATCCCTTACATATGTAACCGTACATATCCCTTACATATACAAACACGCAGTGTTTATTTATTGAATTTTATTATTGAAAATTCTCGTTATATTTATCCGATCAGGTTTCTTAACCTTGTTTATTGCAATGGCTTTTTTTCTTTTGATGGTTTCTACAAATGCATTTTGTCTTGAGAGGATATCGTTAATTCTTAATTGAAGCATTGTGAACACGCAAGTTTATTTTTAATATATGAACAAAGCAAAAACAAAACAAAATCTTTGCCAAAAATGAATCGTTGCAACTTGGAACCTCATGCCAATGATACACACCCCAACTGGTAGCAGAACGTGAAAAGCGAAGTCGCAAACTCCTATAAAACGTGCATAAACCAATCGAAGCTAAATGGTTGGACGTCATAATAATTTACAGGAAGAAAAATAATTTACGGATTGACGATTTTGCATTATGAATATTATGGAAACGCAGAAGTGGAAGAAATTTACGGAATTTGTCAAAGAGCTAAAGTAGATATAGAAAGTAAACGCAATCAAGACAACAGCAATAAAAGTAGAAGCACTAGGAACATCAGGAATGCTTTTAAAACGGTAAGGCGAAAGAGTAGACTCACGGGAAAGTCTGAAAATATAAAATAGATAACAATAACGTATATAGTAGAAATATTAAGGAAAAACACCCTTAAATCCAAAGATTAATACGCTTAAGCTACAAACTCTTTACAGCGAGATAGAAATCACTACAACATCATATTAACACAACCCAAACATAAAATAAAAAAAAACTAAAAAAAACTGAATATATACAACTATAAGTGTCGGCAGCAATGTTTACACAAAAACAAATATGAAGTGCCCCGGAAAGTGAAAATGTCTCTATTGAATGAATGCGAAGAGGAATGCGGTCATGTACCGAAATTCAGTGAAAACAATGGTCGTTGCGAGCGATATATGAATATTTTAAATGTCTGCTGTAATAAAGATAATACATTTGAAGAATTCCTCTAAAATGACTTTGAGTACTGTAAATCCGTGCAGTCTTGTCACCTACAGGGTGGTCAAAACGTCAGGTAACATGTTAAAGGTAGAAAAAACAATATGATCCGTTATAATCTCTATTCGTTTAATATTATTTGTTTAAATATTTGAGTGTAATATATAAACTACCCCTCCTGATTTCTGGCTTTTGGGCTATGTAAAGGATAGCGTTTATGGCAAGAAGCCTGATACAATAGCGTCTTTAAAGTTATTTATTGAATAGGGGATTGCGCGGATATCAGCTGACATGATTACACGTGTTACACAATCAATGGTTAATCGCTTCCAGCGATTGATAGAGAGAAATGGACGACAATTAACAAAATAAACATATTTCATGTTTGTTTCATTTTATATTTCAATGTATGGTACTTAAATATACGTGTATTGCTAATATCGTTTTTCTTTAAAATGTTACCTGACTTTTTTACCTACCTGTGGAAGCAAAAGTTCTACATCACGAATATTTGGGGAGCAAATATTTGATGGCGGCCGGTATGATCAATCTTTAACTGAAATCCAAATACACAGAGGAATCATCCAACGAAATTCTTTGTCACAATTACTGTTTATGATTCCTCTGACCAATATACTAAGAAAATGACAAGTTGGATAAAAGTGTAAAATACACCTTAAATAATGAACCACCTTATGTACTTTGATTACTGTTAACAGTTTGCAAAAAAAAAGAGAAATCATAAACACAACAAGAATATAAAGCCAAGATATCCAAAAGAGATATGACATGGACTTTGGCGCATTGCTGATCATTAGGAGTGGAAAAATTGGCGCATGAGAAGGAACAGTACTGTATAATCAAACAGAAATGAGAGCATTAGATGAACTTGATTGCTACACATAATTAGAAGTGCTGGGAGGAGGCGCCATCAAAGCAATAGAAATTAAAGAGAAAATGGGAAATGCATTAAATCAGATTCCCAAGAAAACTGATCCAAACTATACTTCATAGTAAAAAAAGCTAATTAAAGGAATAACCCCGTGGGCAGTGTCACACACATTATACGGTTTATAATGTGGGCCGAAGAAGTACTAGAGAATATAGACCAGACAACCAAGGAACTCACGACGATGCACGATGCACTACATCCAAAGGATGAACCTGACCGGCTCTACGTGAAAAGGAAGGACGGGGAAAGAGTGTTGGTCTGTATATAAGACTATGTAAATAACAAAAATGTATTAGAAAAGCACATACTTCAGAACATTAAAATAATCATTACTACAGCAGGGAGCATGAAAGAAAAAAACAAAATGTGAAAACAGACGACAAAATGGGAAAATAAACAGAAACAGGGACGATTTTTAAAGATTGCACAAGCAGAGAAAAACGAAAATATTTTAAAACACCTACAAAAAAACATCCACACAATAAGATTAATAAGAGCAGCACATGAAAACGCAACTACATCAAATCAAGGATTGACAAGACAATAATCCACAAAATATGTAAATTAAGCTAACTAGACAAAAAAGGATATAAAAATAAACACGATCAAGAAGGGAAAGCAATTATGCAAACAGTTGCATTTTGAGAAAATAGGACAAGCATACACTGGCAGTGGTTCTTTAAAATAAAAGTCACAAAATCCTATGAGGCCTGGATATATATACAGATACATCTAAGAAAGACCATCAGATGTCAAATAAGTTTACGAGGAAGGGAAGCCCTGCTGGAGTGCAGAATTTTTCGTTCCAGAAGACCACAGTGGGAAGATCCAGAAAATCAATAATCGGTGCAAATACAGAAAACTGGCTGAAAGGTTAGCAGTAGCAGGAAAATGATAAAAGTCAATGATACACAACAAATAATAGGAACAATACCGAAAAAGTTTTAAAAAAGAATGGAAGAGATTTTAGTCACAGGGATAATCAACAGATACACAATGAAAACTGCAGAAATAATAAGGAAAACTCTTAGGTGTTGAGACAAACACGCATGACCTACAGGAAAAAACTGGGCACGGAAACGTCTAGAGATGTAAAACATTAAACTATTAAATAATAGAAACTGAAACAGATCGATTGTATGATCACTCTTGTTTAAGTGTGTGTTTCCATTAACGAGCACCGACCGAAACAATAAGGTGTGCAATAAGAAGGGGAGGGGCCAATGAACTGGAATTGGATGACCTCGTCCTATGATGCAAGTCGGTTTATGGGTCAGACGTTGAATGGAGCAAAGTTCTGATGAACTTAAACCCTGGCCGACAGAAAAATGAAACCCGGGAATAAGATGACGTAATTCGGCCGCAAGTAAGACCAAACACAAACATCAACAGGGTCAGAATGTGAGTCGATTACGTAAATCGGTTAACGGGAAAAATCATAAAAAGCAATCATAAACAAATCAAGAGAGAGAGAGAGGACAGCAGAGAAGGACAGACGACGCTCAACTGCCTGTCACAGTCGCAACCACACACTTCCCCCCACACTCTCTTCCCCCGCCGTATTGATGTGTATATGTTGTTATTAAATAAATCAAATTGTTTTATAACAAAGCGTCTCGTTATTCATAGATAAATGAACAGCGGTGATTCAATTCACTAGACGAGTTACAACAACATATGCATATATGCACAAACAAACTATCTCTCTATCTATCGAGATATTCAAAAATCTCGGATAGCTAGAATGGCGGTGCTAACAAAATAGACGTCACGGCCATATCACCCAGTATATCACAAAGGGTACAGTAGGATAGAAGGACCATTAAGAGAATACACTAGCCAGATTTCTGCTGGCTGAATCCAAGGAGACATAGGACCTGGGTGGGGGCTTATTGTTATCCCAATTCCAGTGAAGACGAGTGCGTTCGCAAACGGGAAATCAATAGCAAGCGGCTGTTGCGATAATTCAACTTTTTTTGCAAAACTAATCGAAAAAGCTGGAGAGTACTGGGGGTCTGGGGAAAATTTTCGTTACTCCCACTCCATGGAACACAACTAGTTGTTCTCAAAAACTGATCTATCATTATGGCCCATGTGAAATATTCATACCTCACACGCGCGCGCATCATATATATATTATATATATATATATATATATATATATATATATATATATATATATCAATTTTAATATGTGTGATTAAAAAATCAATACGAAAAATTATAAATGTTTACATATTTTCTGTATTTATTTTCTATGTGTTGACATGTAGAAATACTAAAAGTTTTCTGAAAAAGAAAAACAAAAAAAAACAAGAATGGTTTCCTTCAGAAGCACATAATTTTCGATCGATCCTTCTTTCTTCCTCAGTGTTAATGTAAGGAACATGAGTGTAAAACAGGCAGGGTAAGCAGTAGGAAGGGCACGGGTATTGCGATTAAGGGTAAGATCTATTTGAATATGATCCTTCTATCATTTTTTGAATTGATATTTATATATATATATATATATATATATATACATATATATATATATTTAAAGGAGATTAGAACAATAGTGTACAGAGCAGAGTGTATACTAATGTAATAGTAAAATTACTAATTGAATTAAAATACAGGGAAAGAAAAAGCGATCGTTGTAATTTAGATATATAATAAGCTCGATAAATAAATATACTAGAGCTAATTTAATATTCAGTAATGTGATTGATAATTTTAAATTCAAATTAGAATTAAATTAAAAACACATTTCACAAGAAGGAACAACAACAAAAAATCAATAATTTGCACGATCGTTTCGGAAAACAATGTTTTTATTGTGGTAGACATTAAGCCACGGACAATAATGTTTACATATAGTATTTTTAACAAACAATATTTCCTCATCAGCAATGTATTGGCAAGGGTGTTTAATATATGTAAAAGACAACATGAATACACCTAGCATTAAAAGTAAGGCTTGAATTCTCGTGTTTTATCAGAAAAGATGCGAAGTAGAGCGAGAAAAAGAAGGCAGATGAATAGGATGGATGGATGGTTTCTTATCAATCACATTACCTAATATATATATATATATATATATATATATATATATATATATATTATATATATATATATATATATATATATATATATGTTATAAGGTAAAATTAAAAGCCAAGAACAATGCGAGATTTTTTTTATAGAGTAAAATTAAATGAAAACAAAAGAAATAAATTTCTTTTTTTTTGTTGTTTGATTTTTCTTTTTCACACAAATGTTTACTCTAAACAACAGTAATTGTTTTCTGTTGTATTCAATGGTGTTATTAATCTCAATATATTTCAGACTTATTAGTCCTTTTTCAAGAGAAGACAGCGGAAGAGTGTTCAAAATTGGAAAAGCAGCCGCAGAGTTTGCCACGTGATACCGTGAAATATAGAACAAAAAATGACGTTAGGAGAACGTTAAAATAAATCAGTTGATGTTTGAAATACTTGTTGCGTTTGTGAATCAAGGGAGATGACTATTCAAGCGAGGTTTTTTTTTTTTTTTATTATTATTTTAATTATTGTTTTGCTTATGTTTTAAACTTATATTATAAAAGCGGAGCTCAATCCCAGTCTATTGTTTAGTGTGGGAGTATTTTTTGAAATAATTAAAGATTCGAGGATACGAAGTTGACCGACGTTTCTTGAAGAAGCAAGCATGTTGATGTGAAAATCTGGTTCTGAATTAATGCAAGTGCGAATATGTTTATAGAACGACGAAGCAGTAGTGTTTAAGTGCTCTTTAATGCGGTGGTGAAGCAATTTGGTAGTGCTTCCGATGTAAGATGAACTGCATTTAGCGCATTGTAGGTCGTAAACAACGTGGTTCTTAAAGCATAAACCTGTGTGTGATATTGGGCAATTAGAGAGTGAACAAGGGGAAGGTGTATGCGATGGATGTTTTCGGTTGAGCTGTTGTCTTAAAGTAGATCCAGTGTGGATGAGTTGAATGTTGAGTCCCTCGCTGCGGATGGCTTTTATCACCTTATTAAAACCCACAAAAATAGCACACACACACAGATCAGACCCATGTTTTCAAGCGTTAACGGTCCCCTTTATAAAATCTCTTGGTTAATATCCCGCCTACTTAAACCCCTACTCTCTACCTTCCCAGCCCATGTTAGTAGTTCCAATCAAGTGATTAACAGACTCAACGATCTACCACACCATCTACTCAAACTATACAGATACCCATTTAGCCTAGACGTCGTTTCTTTATACACCTCCATTCCTGCACATCCAGCCATCAATCTCATGGCAGACATTATAGCATCTAAAAACCCACAATGCTTCGGAATTACTCCAGGAGATCTCTTACAACTCCTCCGTATTATAGTAGACAACACTTACTTTACTTTCCTACAAAACACGTTCAAACAAGTATCTGGACTACCCATGGGCTCCAGTCTATCCGGTATTCCTGCCATTGCTTATATGGACAAACTCGAAAGACACACCCTTAGTACCTGCTACTCTTATCTCCTTTTTACTAGATATATCGATGACATTTTAATTATCACATACTCCCGCGAAGAAGCTATTAACATTTTCCACAAATTCAATAAAGCCGACCCAAACTTAAAATTTACTATAGAACACCCAGACTCTTCTGAATCTCTTTCTCTACTTGATTTTAAAATACAAATAAAAAAGTGGGGCCATATGCACTGAATTCTACAGAAAACCCGCCAGCAAACGCCTCTTCGTACATTTCAAATCTGCACTACCTCTCAAGGATAAACTAAACTACGCACATGCCGAAATCTCACGCATACAAGACAAATGCACTAACATCTCCGACAAACATACACACACTAACAATTTCTCACAGACCCTCTCACTAAACGGCTACCCTAATACGGTCCTATCCTCACTTAAAAAGAAAAAACGCAACACCCGACCCTTCTCTAACAATTGTTTTCTAAAACTACCCTTCCTAAGTGACAAACTCTCATCTTCAATCCGAAAAGCCATCCGCAGCGAGGGACTCAACATTCAACTCATCCACACTGGATCTACTTTAAGACAACAGCTCAACCGAAAACATCCATCGCATACACCTTCCCCTTGTTCACTCTCTAATTGCCCAATATCACACACAGGTTTATGCTTTAAGAACCACGTTGTTTACGACCTACAATGCGCTAAATGCAGTTCATCTTACATCGGAAGCACTACCTGATTGCTTCACCCCGCATTAAAGAGCACTTAAACACTACTGCTTCGTCGTTCTATAAACATATTCGCACTTGCATTAATTCAGAACCAGATTTTCACATCAACATTCTTGCTTCTTCAAGAAACGTCGGTCAACTTCGTATCCTCGAATCTTTAATTATTTCAAAAAATACTCCCACACTAAATATCCCGCTTTTATAATATAAGTTTAAAACATCCGCTTTTATAATATAAGTTTAAAACATAAGCAAAACAATAATTAAAATAATAATAAAAAAAACAAAAAAAAACCCTTGCTTGAATAGTCATCTCCCTTGATTCACAAACGCAACAAGTATTTCAAACATCAACTGATTTATTTTAACGTTCTCCTAACGTCATTTTTGGTTCTATATTTCGCGGTATCACGTGGCAAACTCTGCGGCTGCTTTTCCAATTTTGAACGCTCTTCCGCTGTCTTCTCTTGAAAAAGGACTAATAAGTCTGAAATATAGTGAGATTAATAACACCATTGCATACAACAGAAAAAAAAAATACTGTTGTTTAGAGTTAAAATTTGTGTGAAAAAGAAAAAAACAAACAACAAAAAAAAAGAAATGTATTTCTTTTGTTTTCATTTAATTTTACTCTATAAAAAAATCTCGCATTGTTCTTGGCTTTTAATTTTACCTTATAATTTACTTCAACAATGCTTCAAGCAAACTACAATCTACATATATATATATATATATATGTATATATATACAGACACCGAAACATTTTTTTTACTGTGACTCCACATCTGCAATGTAATTCAGTCAACAACATAAGCATTAAGACAAAGTTTCTGTTCAGGGTTCTAATGTTTAGATGATAACTAATTATCGATTGCTACACTGATTATTGCGGCAAAATTTAAATATTTATATCTGCTCCATAAAATGCAGGTGCAACGATAAATCCGTCGATCTTAAGGAAACATTTGTCTAGACTAAACTTTTATCGAAAAAAATCAATTTAAAGAACTTGCTTCTGTTACAGAGCTAATATATATTTAATGTAGCCGCATTCTTCGTCAATCACCATTCTGGTACCGATCCGGAGCTGCTTTCTGCAAAATCGTCAGTGAGAGTTCGATCAATTCGTGGCGGATGGCAGCGACCAGACTTGCTTTATCATAGTAGGAGGTAATGGTAGCACTTTTCTCCACGTATTACCATAGGAGTGGTCAAGCAGAAGACGGAATGGGACGGCGCCTTGTGAGAGCAGGGTACTTAACTCTCGCACACTTTCTGAAGCGGAGCCTTGGACATATTTAGAGTTATCGGCTGGCGGTGATTACTGTTGACACACTCAGAGTCTGCACCAGGGGATCACAACACTGTTAACATATCCAGGTACATTTAAAGTTGACATTAAAGTCATATTTTAAGATGTGAAGGGGCAGGAGAGAGGGGTCACATTAAATCACACCATAAATAAAAACCATGTCCGAAAAATTCGTTGGGCTGTGCTCTTAACCGTTGAACTGTACGAATCTGTATTTTCAATGTGCTGGTAATGGTCGTGGTGATCTTATTTGGATACGTAGGGAGCATATGCCAAACGATGACGTATCTTCGATTTCGTACGTTAAGATTTTGCCATTTTCTGAAATGAGAGAAGGTAAATACCACTCTTGTGAGTTGTACAAAACTGTCCACTTGCGTCGTGTTTTCCACCTCGGATATGTTACTTCCGTTTTAAATGTGTCTTATTAATTAGTAGGTACTATTAAGGGAATATAACGAAAACATTACACTAAATTCAACATTTCAACCATGGAACGTTGAACGTTCTCTTTTTTTTTACTGTGAACGATCGCCAATAAGGCATTTATCAATACATAACTGCATATGTATTTCTCATCAGTAAACAAGCATGAAAATGTTGCTTTCTGACTTTGCTCGAATCTTCCGATCAATATATATATATATATATATATATATATATATATATATATATATATATATATATATATACATATATACACACACAGATACACATATATATATGCATATATACACACCCACACCAACACACACATACATACATACATATATATATATATATATATATATATATATATATAATTATTTACACTTCAATATAACGTTTCCACAAGTTTTTAAAATACTTTTCACTGGGCCCATACAGAGTAATTTCTCTAGGAATATGTCTCACCCGGATATCTACTCAGTTATGCCGATTAGCCAATATACAGCTTGGATCTTATTACCTCACTGATTTAAAGAACAATTTCCATGGATTTTACCCCACGATTTTGGTATAAGTATGCATATCCTATTCTTCAATTTCCCTTATAATATTAATAATTAATTTTGACTTTTATTTTCCATGTCTCATTGACTTTAGCATATCGTGTACATACCTTTATATATATTTGCTAATATTTACTCCTCTGAAGTGATGGTAGACATTGAAACCCTATAGGTTTAGGGGATAACATTTCTAAATTATTTTTTGTCTTACTTAGAATAATAAAAATCTTTGATATGAAACGAAAACATTCCACTTCAAAAACTTTTTTTGAAGTTCATTGATCCATTATAATTATATATATATATATATATATATATATATATATATATATATATATATATATATATATATATATATATATAAGGGGATTCAAAGAGCAGTCTAAAGAGCAGAGTGTATTTAATGTAATAGTAATATAACTAATATAATTAAAATACAAGAAAAACAGTGCTCGATGTAATTCAGATAAATAATAAGCTCAATAGGCATATATGTACAAGAGCTATTTAAATATTTAGTGAGATGATTGATAATTTATAATTAAAATTAAAAATAAAATATCAGTTTCATAAGGAGGGACACTACAGAGTCAATAAATTGTACGATGGTTTCGAAACCGATGTTTTTATTGACATAGACATTAAGTCATGCACAATGATTTTAACCTATAGATTTTTTTCAAATAGCGTCCTCTTATCAGCCAAAATATTGGGTGTATTGTTTTAAGAACACCAACAATTAATCTAGCATTTTTTTTTACGTAAGGCAGATATATCTTATAATGGTTCGCCTTTTTAAATTCGTAAGCATCATCGTCTAAGCATTCATTTGGATGGTAAATGTAGCATATGGATAAGCTACATTTATAAATCAAATGAATGCTTTGATGATATATACATATATTTACCCCCTCCACACACACACACACACACACACACATATATATATATATATATATATATATATATATATATATATATCTGCATATGGATATATATACGCATATGTGTGTTTAAATTTCTACATTGCTGAGTAAAGTTGTTCGCAGCTGCAAACTTTTTATTCTTAAATGATATTATCTATTAGAGTGGAAGCAATTAATCAAGAAGGACATCAAGATATGTTCCCCATTAATAACAATCCATTATTGCCCTTCCCCTATTCAGATTTTTATCGAGCGATATTATTAGACACATTACGGACAAATCTCGGAGTCGGCGGCGTCAAGATTTTGACTCAGACATTCTAACTTGTTTTTTATTGAAAATATTAAAAGGTATAAACAATTAATTTAACTTAATTATATATTCGATATCGTCGTTTGGTGACGAGACTCGTTTTACGGGATTAAATTCCACTGTAACGTGCGATAATTGGTTTGGAAATTTTGTGAAATCACTTTTTGAAAAGAGAGATCGATGGAAAAATAAAGTTGAAAACAATAATCATAGTGGGACCTAAAGGAGTGAAACCGCTTTTATTTTAAATGAATTTGGGAGCAACGAGATTCAGATAAGAATATAACAATATTAAATGCGGGAAAGGCGATTGATTATAGTGTTATTAGCGTCATTTTCAGATAAATGCGCGGAAATACGGGAGGATTTAAAAGATCTTTGCTTTGATAGAATAGGAAATCGTTTGAAACAGATGTAATCGTTAGAAATAACGGTATGTGCAGTTCTAAATCTGCGGCAAGTATTAGTTGAAGTGGAAGTTAAGAAGAAAAAATGAGAAAGTGAACAGTAAGAGAATGAATAACTAGATACATCACCAGAAATAAACAAGTTGTCGTGAAGGATTACAGTTAGTAGCAGTATGCGTATGTGGAATAATAGAAAACAATAGGGCAATAAAAATAATTTAAAGTGATGAACACTACGAAAATCTTGCAAAGTAAAAATGTTTGTAGAAGAATGATACTACGAGCGGAGTGCAATAAGTAATGCCCTTATTTCCCATAAAGTAACACAACGAAACTTGGCACAGTTATTAGTCTTTCTTTACATAGGAACCCCCACAGTTATGCATTTCTCTTATCATTTTTTGCAGCTCTGGGTACCGTTTTCGTAGAACACTCCAGGTTGGTTCTCCAACTACGACGTGACTTCAGAAGTCAAGGCCGTATCATCTCGGAAACGCTTTCTTTCAAAAACAACTTCAGGGCTGGGAAGAGGTGAAAGTCAGGGGGTGCTAACTCAGGAGAATAGGGAGGATGGGGTAGGATATCATAACCACACGCCCGTGCTTCTGATATAGCGACATGCGAGTTGTAGACGGGAACGTTGTCCTGCAGGAGAAGGGTACCTGTGCTTATCTTGCCCCGCCTCTTGATTTTGATAGCTTCCGTTAATTTCCTCAAAAGTGAAGCATAATATGCTCCTGTAATTGGGTTACCTTTGTCATCACTACTCCATCCTGGTGTTAGAAGACTGTGAGCATGACATTGCCAGCGGAGGGCTGCACCCTTGCAATCTTTGGAAGTGGTTAGTCCAAGTGCTTCCACTGCATTGATTGGCATTTGGTCGCTGGATCATAGTGATGGACCGAGGTTTCATCCTGTATAATCAGTCTTTTGAAAACATTTGAGTCATCTTCTTAGCACATCTCCAAATTTCTCGCTTCTGGAATGGTGTGAGCAACATGGGACGCCATCTGGCAGACACCTTATGCACATGGTATGAATGATAGTTTCTACAGACCCTGTACTAATCTTGATATCTGGGGATATTTGGCGAATAATAATGCACCGATCTTCCGAAATGGCAGCATTAATTTGACGGACAGATGCATAATCAATGGCTGAAGGGGGGGGGGTGACTGGTCTGGGAACTGTTTGCACTGACTTACAGCCATGTTTGAATTCACGATTTCAGCGTTTACAAAGTCATATGATGGCCCATTATACTCATAAGTTTCTTGTATTTCATAAAAAAATCTCCTATAGTTAGGCCGATTTTTAATGTGAGGAGTGAAGAGGAAATCGGGGACAAATTCCCCGGGGAGTACGCGAGCTGGATAATGACAATTGCTATGAAGGTTTGCCCCTATATTTACCTAGGTCTTATATGTGGGGTTGGTATTTATTTGCTCCCCGACCAAGCAAATAATACACAAGGCCGATTTTAATGTTAGGAGTGAAGGGGAAATGGGGGTCAACTCCCCGGGAAGTAAGGGAGTTGGATAGTGACAATTGGTATGAACTCTTGCCCCTACATTGACCAAGGTCTTATATGTGGGGTTGCCCCACATATGGCCTTCGCTTGCAGTATCTACCGGAAGAGATACTACACTTTGATCTCGGCTAAAAGGCAAAGAAAAGAATATTTATTTGTTCCCCAACCGAGCAAATAGCAACAAGGCCGATTTTTAATGTGAGGAGGTTAGGGGAAATGGGGACCAACTCGCCCGGGGAGTAGTGGAGCTGGATAGTCACAATTGGTATGAAGGGTTGCCCCTACATTGACCAAGGTCTTATATGTGAGGTTACCCCTACATATGGTCTTTGCTTGCAGTGTCTGCCGGAACAGATACTACACTAGATATTGGTCAATGGGAAGAATGGAAATCAAATACAAAATACAATCCATAACTAAAAAGTAAAATATAATTAGAAGACAAAATATGTTAAACAAAAATAAATAATAAGTGCCATATGCTGTAGGAAAGTATATTTATAATCCGACTAAGAAAATGAGAATGAGGAAAATCAAAAGAAAGTTTGTCCAAAGGAATTCACAGTGAAAGAGTATCAAAAGGGGGAAAAGGACAATAACAAGAAAACAAAAAGTAAAAGTGGATTGATAAATGAAAACTTAATAATACACACACAAACGGAAAAGAGGGAAATAGAAGTGAATCAGATATAAAATATAAAATGGAAGATACGAATAAATTGCGCGAGAAAGTACATTGAACATGTACAATTCATTGAATGTATATTGTCAGCAATAATTAAACAATATATATATATATATATAGTGTAATTATATATATGAATATATGTGTGTATATACATATATATATACATATATACATATGTATATATACGTATATACATATATATATACATATATACACACATATATATATACAAATACATACATATTTATATATATATATATATATATATATATATATATATATGTGTGTGTGGGTGTGTGTGTGTATGTGTGTTTGTGTGTGTGCGCGCGCCCGCCGTTGCCCGGGTGTTTGGGTGTGTATGTTGAGCTAAAAAAGAACAAAAAGTGGTAGTAAGAAGGCTGGCTCGAATCCGTACCACAAAGGAGGAAAAGAACGGGGTAAAACATAACGTTTATGCTGTTACGACGACCGCCAAACCTGAAACGACATTTTTAAACTTAAGTCCAGACAATATTAAGGAAACGATAACTTTCAAAAATATCGGGAAAAAATACGAACACCCCTGTAAAAAAATGACTAGTTGAAGGGGAAGATAGTAATGTTTTTAGCCAATTTTTTTTTATATTTGTCCTATGAAATACCAAAGTTTAAAATGCTTCTGGACGTGGTAAAATCTGTCTCCGCTATTGAGCGTTTAAGGCAGACATGCAAACATACATACATACAAACATTTATATATTGGTAACTAAAAATTTTCGACCCAAACTGATAAAAAAGCCTTGCCCTATCTCTGTATACATTCTATGAAAAATTTCAAGTATCTAGACCAGAAATTGTCTGAGTAATTTGGGAGAGAGCGCAGAAATGTATTTTTTTTAATCTTTGACCCCTATTATCACCACTTATAATTTATTGTTTTGGAATCAAATCAAGTTATTAAGTTAGATCAATGTCTAAAATTTTAAGTGCGTGGACTCAAAATTGTCCGATAAGTTAAGTAGAGTTGTCAAAGGTCAAATCCTTGAAGTGTGTCCCCTTAATCGTCAAATTTTTGGCCAAAGGCCGATCACATCGATATTCCCAAATATCAGTAACCTGTATATAAAATTTCGAGTCTGTCGACTAAAATTTGACAAAGTTATTGCCTAGGAGAATGTACACAGACAAACAGACGCACGGATACACTGACATACATTTTCACTCATATATATATATATATATATATGTATGTATATATATACATATATCTGAATATATATATATATATATATAAATATATATATATACATATATATATATTCATATATGTACATATATATATGCATATATATTTACATATATACATACCCATATACATACAAATATATACACATATATATACGCATATATACATGTATATATAATATATATATACATACATAGAAATATATATATATATATATATATATACGAGCAAACAGTTAATAAAGCATGTTAAAAAACACTTTGAAATGAGTTAAAACATATTTAATCTGAAAAGGACACAGCAGATAAGGAGGCAGTCTTTAATCCGCGGAGTGTCGAATAAATACTCACTTTCTAATCAGAGGGTTGAATTAGCAAAATGCGGGATCGGATTTTGCATGCAAAATATTTGATGAAACATCAAGTAAGTCAAAGATCTTACTTGATAGCAAAAATCAGTAAAGCAGAGCGAATTGTGTGAAGAAAAAGTCGATTACACATAGTCCAGTGACGGTAAAATCCAAATATACCACTTATTTTATTATATATATATATATATATATATATATATATATATATATATATATATATGAGGTTGCAAACGTTCCTTGCATTTTTTCACTGAATCAGAGAATCTTAATTCAAAAGTAAGTTAATCTCCACACACACACACACACACACACCCACACACACACCCACACCCCCCCCACACACACACACACACATACACACATCTATATATATATATATATATATATATATATATATATATATATATATATATATAGTACCGGTTCAGCCTAGATTTCCTGAGCCTTGTGGTCTGTTCGTAACTTAACGTACTTAGGTATATATATATATATATATATATATATATATATATATATATATATATATATATATATATATATATATATATATATATATATATGTATATATATATATATATATATATATATATATATATATATATATATATATATATATATAGCTGGACTGAAATACATAAGATGAAGGTCTCGATTCCTAATAACGGTCCAGCTACGCTGAAGAGGGGTAGGGCCCCGAAACGGGCATGGACGTAGATTACTGATTTAAAAATTGATATATATATATATATATATATATATATATATATATATATATATTTATATATATATATATATATATATATTGAAGAGTTAGACTCATGTCCAAGTATACTCTATCTAAAAATTCAAGTGTATAGGCACAACATCTTCGTAGATTATTTTTATTTTTTGTTAATTTGAACCCTTTTGCATTTAACTTCCTGCCCGAAAACTGATTAAAAAGCATTGCTGCATGCCTGAATATCATTTATGTAAAATTTCAAATGTTCAAATTTTACATTTGCTAAATACATTGCTAGAGACCCAAAGTTAAACTTGTTTGTACTTGGACGTTTTGGCAACCAAATTTTAGAGGAAAAATCTGTTAAAAGTTTGTCCTATGTAAATTTTCAAATGTTTTTAAAGTTTTTTAAAGTTAATAATAAAAAATAAAAACGTACTTACAATTTACTTTATCTACATATATATAATTTTATGCGGAGTATAAAATTTACTTTATATGTATATATATATATATGTATATATATATATATATATATATATATATATATATATATATGTATATAATTTCTTTCGGGGTATAAAATATTATTATGTCAATCATGGCTGTAAGACGCGTGTTGATGTTCATAATAAAAAGTGGGAAATGAGAGGAAAAAAGCCTTTAAGTGGTCGGGCACAGCTTATCGGTCTCGCTCTTACTATTTTTAGGAATTCTTTTTTTTGTTATTTTTTAATCTAATTAATAACTCCACGTGAAATACGGAGCGATACGTAATAAAAATAGTAGCATGTTATATTATAAAAAAAGGTTCCACTGTATGTCAAAATGCCAAAATGAATGAATGTGTGAATGTTGGATTGACATGAAATTCTTAAAGATAAACTAAAATGACCGAAAAATGGGCTGAAATGACTTAAATAAATAAAAAGAAAATTCCTTATAATGGAATTAATGAACTTAATGATTAATTGAATGACCTTGAGAATGACTTGAATGTTTAAAAATAACGGGAATCCATTCAAAAACAACTTTAATGATCTATAGAATGACTTGAATGGCTTTGAAGCTGACTGGTTTTAAAGTGGGTGATCATTTTACATTAAATTAATACAGAAACAAAGATCCCCCATATTATATCTAAAAGTCACAAACATAAGTACAGCATGTAGCAAGAACATATACTACACTAGGATATTGGCCAAAAGGCCAAGACAAGCTTAACAAGCTAAAAGCAGCGTCTATTACCGCTATACCCTTTATCTTAACCTAAAAGCCCAATAACAAAAGTGTTACGGACAAACCGACAGACCGATAGACCGACCGACAAACCCACGGATCGACGAAGTGACTTATAGAGTCGCTTGCAAGCGACTGAAAATATGTTTAAGGTTCCTAAAATTCCTACTAGAATTGTACGCAGTGGTTAGAGTACTGGGAAAAATCAATTGTAAATGTAATATTCTCCTGAAATTTAAAGGTTCAATCCTCAGTGGAGGCGACCGAAATATACTTTTGAGAATTTTTTAAGGACTCAATCCAGTCATGGCTGGCGGAACAAGTGCACGCTACCCAGTGAAATAAATAAAGGGTTCCCTTCGAAATTCCGTCCAAATTCCCCAGTTCGACAGAAACATTGATATGTTCGATAAGATACACCTGAAGAAGGTCGGGGGTTATATTTACTGAAATGTTGTGGAAATCACACTCAAGATGAGGACAGTATGTTTATATCAAGCATTTAACCTTTTTAGAAGTGAACCACAGGGCAGTGATATCCTAAGCGTGAAACGAACTTGACTATATGTAAATATATATTTATCTTACATCCATCTTACTGTTTGCGTGGCAGTTTGTTTATGGCGCGTACCATTTGATTCCGGAAAATCAGACTTATCAGGGTTAAGCCAATAAGTATCGACGGAATTTGGAGAAGGGGACGTGTTCTTGTGAATAGGAACTTTCTTCTGTAACGATGATGCGATTTTCATGGCGTTCTTCCAGGTTCAATGTAGTATAATTGTATCGCGAGAGTAGATGTACAAAAGTGTGTTCGAAACTACATACGATATGGGTTATGAGCCTAGATATATCGAAATTGTATGTGGTTTCTGTGTTTGACTATCTACTATACTTTGGTCTAAAGGGGAATTTCTGCTGTCCTATTATTCTATAGGAGATAACGAAAGCAGTCGACGCCCCCTTGCCTTATTCTTACTCTGTTTATCTAATGGTAAAACAACGTTTCAGATTCCATGGTTCATGCTCTTTTAATAAACAATAAGCTTTTATTAAACAGTAAGGTGTTTTATGAAGTAGTAAGCTTTTAGTAAACGGTAAGATTTTTTTTCTTAAACAGTAAGCTTTGATTAAACGGTAAGCTGGCTCATTAATGTATAATCAAGTGCTATTTATTATTAACAGAACGTGTTCGACCTCCGCGAACTCGTTCTTGCCCATTCCTTTGATAAGTATATCTATGTAAATACATTAAAAAAAATGGAAACATATATTTTAATGCATTCATGCGTAACATTTGTTTACATATATTTTTAACTTGCACAAAACCACAATGTTCAAATAGGGGGTCATTTTTTATTTTATTCACAATCAAACATACTTAATCTCATGATTTTTAGAACGCTTTCCTTAATTATTCACTATAAAAAGCACGTGATTTTTTTTTAAATTATGCAGCATGTATGTATGGGGTTTATACATGTACTTTTTTATAATGAATATGAATAATCATAGAAAGATTGAATCCTGGTAAGGAAGGCCTGTTTACTGGAAATGACGTCAGAAATAATATATGGCCAGAATCATTAGGAGTTCTACCCCCCAGGCTTTAATAATCTATAAAATTTACAAATATACAAGTATTTATAATACTTTTTGTGAATACACACACCTTCGAAATTCAGCGGAATTTAAGTTATTGGTTATATATTTAGAAGAATTTTACTATTTTTAGTATATATTTATAAACATCGAAAAGCTATCACCGCCCTCTTTAAATCAGATTTGCGTTCCCTTAAATACGTGTTGTTTTAACTTGATATTTAGAAGTTTCTAAGTTAAGTAATATTCATTCTCCACCTGCCTTTCCTGTATTCGTTTTTGACATTCCTTTCTATTTATTTCTATTTTCTATATTTTTCGTTTTAATCTCATATCAATCCCTAGAATACGTCTCGTTAAACGTTTTAAAAAATGGCAACACGTGATACGCTATGTGTATTATGTTTCATATGCAAATATGGTATTTACGTGAATTGAGATTTTTCTCTTGAAGTAAGATTAGTTAAAATAATAGCCTATAGTGTGGTGTAACATGTTTATTGAATTATATTTCCCAAGTAAACTTTGGACTAAAGTACAACACATTATAGGTGAACTTACCTCTTTTTCTATACTGACACACGGATTTGACACGTTCAAATAGTCGCAGATTGCCTTGATGGAAACGTTTTAATGAAATACTAAAGATGAGAACGAGTGCCCTATTCATCAAACCAATATTAAAAGTTTTCATGAAATTTCTTTAATTTACAGAATTAAATTAACACGTTAAGATTTAAAACTAAATATTGGCACGTTTATAATCTCTGATAAAAAAAGTCATATTCTTCAATATATATTAGGGATAATGCGACAAGATCCCTGTATTATTAAAAAACGAACAGTGAAATAATAAGTAACACTTGGGTTAAACTATTTACAGCATATAAATAATATTTTTTTTTTTGCTTCCTGACATAAAATCAACTTAATATAACCTTTCCGGATGAAAAAAAAAACCTTTTTTACCTTTCAGAAAATAAAATACAAAAAACGTTCTCATCAGTTATAAATCCCGTAGCATTTTATTTAATAGAAAAGGGGATAAAAATGAATCGTAATATTACGTATTATGAGTAGGTAAGCGCAATGCTTAAATATCACATGACATTTAGTGAGAAAGACCGCTATATTGAAATCGGCGAAAGAGCTTGATATTAAGGACGTCTTCTATAACCTGACAAAAAAGGGTAGGACACGGAAAACACGATAAATTAAAAAAAAAAAATATTGATTGTATTAGCATACTTAACCTCAAATTTACGGCCTTCAAGTATACATAGAATACTCTCTTTGTTTCTCTCTATCTGTCTATTTAAATCCCTTAATCCATATGAGACCAATCTCTCTCTCTATCAATCTCTCTCTCTTGCTCGCTCTCTCTCCACCTCTCTCGTATTTTCATGCCCATCTGTTTCCTACTTTACTGGTAATTATTAGTGTGGCAATAAACTGCGCAGAAGCGTATGGTTCCTACTCTAGTTATTCTCTCAAGCCTTTATTTCCCAATAAAATGTGTTAATCTAATAAAAAGGAAGACACAACACAATAGATAGAACATAACAGTAATTAATTATAGGGAGCAGATTATTAAATACATTAGGTGTAAAACGTTAATTTTCTCGAGTGAAATAAGTACATATTATATAACAAGGTTTAATTCTTTATTCTCAGCATTGTCCACTGTAGATACTAACATACGCAATAACGTACCAGTGGAAACACATACCAACATAATCATTAAACTTTCAAGACTGATCTTGTTAATCAATTTAACAAAACGAAAGGTAACAGAAATAGAAGAGAATATAATATTCATGTCTTAACAATGGAAATATCTTGTAGGTCATTTAAACGATTGAATTATACGGACACCTAGTTTTTCGTGTGTATGTATTTCGCTTAACGAGAAAACATGAGAAGATGACAGGTAAGTAGTAAGTAATGGCATTATATATTTAGATGTCAGTTAATTACTATTAAATAAAAGAAAATATATCAAAGGTATTCACGAAAATTTTGCTCAGTGACGAAAAATAGTTATACAAAATCTCATTTCAATAACACTAGCATGGGTACCCGGCGTTCCCCGTGTGTTTGGAGGTGTGTGTGTTAAAAAAAAAAAATGCAGTGTGTCTGGAGAGATAAAAAAAAGTGATAGTAGGAACGTAGGATTGAACTTATAAACTGAAATATGAAAGGAAGTGGTGTCAGTTTTACCTAGGTATCCCGGCAAGCCAGGCCGCATCAATCGATTTTCGAAGAGCCGACGATCTGGTAAAAGTCTGGGAAATTAAATAGACAGGGGTGCCCCCGTTGCTAAGTCATAGATATTATAATTAAGGCCCGAGAAGGCTGACGAAAAATGTTTTTTGCAGACATACATAAAAAGCGAACATATATAAATATAAACACATATTTTCCCTTTTATATATATATAGGTTAGTTATATTTAACAATATACATAGCAAATAGAAAGAAATACACGTCGAAACTAATAATACTCTTTACTAGGTTCGCATATATAAACATCCGTATATATATATATATATATATATATATATATATATATATATTAATACGTATATATAAAATGTGCATATGCATATATATATATATATATATGCATATATATTTATACGTATATATATTTATATCAGAATGTGCATACGTATATATATACATATATATATATATATATATATATATATATATATATGTCTCTGTGTGTATTTATGCATATAAATATAGACACTTATATGTATGAAGAAAACTATATACATATCTAAATACACAAATATGTATCTGAGTATACATACACGCGTATATATATATATATATATATATATATATATATATATATATATATATATAGGCATACATAAATCTGCAAATATATGCGCTTATGTATATATAGGCATATATATATATATATATATATATATATATATATATATATATATATATATATATGGACATATACACATATATGTAGAAACATATATATATATATGTATATATATACACCCACACAAACACACCCAACACACACACTATATATATATATATATATATATATATATATATATATATATATATATATATATATATATATATATATACGTATAATATATATAGATATATATATATATATACGTATAATATATATATATATATATATATATATATATATATATATATATATATATATATATATATATATATATATATATGAAACAATGAAGCATCGTGATATTTCAAGAAAGCGGCAATGTTTCATGTCTGCGCTTTATGATTTTTGCGTTTGTTGAGCCATCAGTGTCTACTTAGAAAGACTTCAAAGTCATGGTTTGCTGTCTGAGAAATAACATGTTCACACAATAATGATTGTCGTAGAACAGCGTTGATGTTGTCGCCTTAAAGTCGTTGCTGTCATTGTAGAAGATGAACAAACCAAAGGTTACACTAAATCGACACCGTCAGGCTACAATTGTATCAAGTACCGTTGTTCCACAAAAGTGCATACAATCCTTCTAAAATGTGTATAATTATCCAAAAATGTATATATATATATATATATATATATATATTTTTTTTTTTTTGAAAATGATACATATATATATATATATATATATATATATATATATATATATATATATATATATATATATATATGCATATACGGTTTTTTAAGTAAGAGAAGCTTATGAAGATAGTTTATGTTCAATTCCTGATTTAAAATAGATGTAATAGCAGAATAATATAGAACAATATTAAATAATCAGATCTGGTGATGAGAATTCCTACCGTCGAAATGCATTTTCTTACTCATTTTCGTCCTTATTGATGTTACATGTACAAAATTATCAAAATTAATTCATATGAGTGTGCTGCATTTACACGCACACACACATATTTATATGCATATATTTCTGTAGAAATATATTTTCTATTTATTTCACACCGTATATAAGTAGCTCAATGTGATTACAGGGCAATATATAGAATAAATGACAAAAATTTATATTTCAAAATTCATGAAGTTGACAATCTCATAGTTTATTCCTTTAAATCAGTTGATTTATACAATTCTTGACAGTATCTGTTTCGTAGCGCAAAATCAATCACTTAATTATTATATCAATTATTGAATTTATTATGACCTCGCCTCATCAGAAGAAATAGCAACAATAAATCCGTAAAAAGGAATAGACATGTTGACTTACATGGTGAACATCCGTAAATTTGAAGAGAAGCTGCAGTTACCTTTATATTTTTCCATTACGCCATGTTGAATTTAAATCCAACAAAGTCATTAACCCCAACTATTGGTACTAACAATTTAATTAATTTATGAATCCTCTACCCAAAGCATTCTATTTAATAATTAGTAAATTTGTTTATTCTAAGTTATGCGTACATACTTATGAAAATAATCTCAACAAACTGTAAATTATAAATTATAAATTAATATACCTTACATATATACGAAACTAAACTAAGCTACAAAAAAGGAAGACCAACTATTCATACTAATAATCTCAATCAACCTATGAATTTTCTACAAAATATTTCTATTTGATAATTAGTAAATTTATTAGTTCTAAGTAATTTCTACATACTTATGAAAATAATATCAGCAAAAGTATAAACAACCATACGTATTGTATGTACGAAACTAAACTAAGCTACAAAAAAGGGAGAACCAACCATTCGTACTAACAATTTTAATTAATTCATGAAACTTCTAACAAAATGTTATATTAAATCATTAGTAAATTTATTGATTCTAAGTGATGTATACATACCTAGGAAAATATTATCAACAAAAATTATCAACTATCATATATCTGTATAGATACGAAACTAAACTAAACTACAAAAAACCGATCGAATAGTTTAATCAATTCTCGTAACTAAAAAAATTCCATCCGAAATGAAATCTATACATCATTCACACGTATTATCTATTACATTCATGCACATTAATATATACAATGATAATTTTTAATATCATACAATTCATAAAATATATTGTTAAGATAAGAATAATCTGAAAATTCTTTTATATCGTAAATCGTCCATAATAAAATCAACTTAATACAGTGCAGACAGAGTTACCTCTCTTGGAATACATCTTCTGAAAAAAACTTTACTTAGATTTATTAATTTTTTACAAGGCACAGACATCAATATTCATCTAAAATTATTTATTAGTCTGATATAAATTTCCATGTGTTGTTAATATTTTGCACTATATATCAACTGCACCTATAAAATAGATTCATTGAGGCTTACTCGGAATTAACGGTGATTCAGTTTTTATCATAACAGTCACCACCCGTTTAATGAGAATAGTATACATTCAAATTAACAATATTCAAAAACAAACTCTCTCTCACACACCCACACCTACCCACAAACCCGCATACGCAGCCACACACACACACACACACACATATATATATATACATATATACATATATTTATATATATACTAGCAGGGGTTACCCGGCGTTTCCTGGGTGATCGGCCCCCTTCCCACTCCGAGGGGTAACAAAAATGTCACCCCTCTGGATTTACATGCTTGGTGCCGGCCTCCCCCCTTCAGGGAGAGATAATCCCCAAGCCCACCTTAAGGGAGGAGGGTGCCTGGATGCTTCCCCCCCCCAAGAAAAAAGGCACCTCCTTCTGGCCTATTCCCCCCCTTGTGGGGGACACCGGCTCCCTCCTTTGGGGAGAGAAACTGCCAAGCTCCCCCCTTTTGGGTGAGAAAGTGCCAGGCTTCCCCTTTTGTCGGGGGGATGGGGGCGTGGCCTTCGTTATAAAGATGGCACGCCAGCTGAAAAAATGGCGTCATCGCCGAGGTCCCAACAAGCAAGATATGTGGAACTCTTAGACTGTCAATAATCAACAGTAATTTTTACAGACAGCGTTACAAAACTTCAAAATTGGATTGAAATAAAGAACACGATGATTTATACTGAACCTCATCGAATATTAATAATAAAAAAATAATTAAAAAAACACAAGTTGTTTGTTTAAGTATTATAAGCAATTGAATATTTCGTAGTATTATAGATTTTAAAGATTAGAATGCGTTCTTTAATTACTTAGAAATTACATTTGAAAACAGTGAAGGAACACGATTTGATTTGTAGTAAACTTGAAGTTTATTTAATATAATTAAATGAAAATTATGCATGTAAGATTATGAATATTTGAAGCAGAACACAAGCAAAACATTTGATATGAGTGTAGAAATAAACAAATATAAAAATTAAACTATTTTTTAATCAAAGTTAATTTTTTTTAAATCAAAATGAATGTGGGTTTGTATTACTGTACACATAGATTCGAAAAAAGTTGTCAAAAAACAAATCTGATAGGTTCATAAGAGTAGTAGTTGAGGGGCAAAAATCAGAAGCTCACATTATTAATGCCGGTGTCCCTCAGGGATCCATCCTGGGCCCAACTCTTTTCCTGATCTACATTAATGATCTTCCAAATCATATCCTTACATCATTTGTAGACATTTATGCTGACGACACAACCATTTATGGTAGCACATCTAAGACAGTAAACGACCAAGTTCTCTCCAATTCTCTCTCCTCTGATCTTGAGCACGTAGTACAATGGGGAAAGGAGTGGCTGGTTACTTTTAATGCATCTAAAACCAAGCTTCTCTCTTAAATGGAACACGTACATCAAATCTGTTGCCAAGCCCGCTGGAAAAATGGTGGGATCTTTCTATCGATCCGGTAGATATCTCACTGCTGATGCTATTCTCTATCTATATAAGAGCCAGTTACGTCCAAGGATGGAATACTGTTGCCACATCTGGGCAGGAGCTGCTAGAAAGGACTTGTCCTGCCTTGATAGAGTTCAAAATAGACTTCGTAGCCTTGAAGGAGATGTCTTTTTCTCCTCCTTGCAACCTCTATCTCACAGAAGAGATGTTGCGAGTTTGTCTCTGATGTATCGTTATTTTCATGGAAAGTGTTCGACTGAGCTTCAATCCATGGTCCCCCCTCGCCAAACTTTCACAAGAAACACTCGTCTAGCTGTAAACACTATCAATGATTTCCCCCACTCTTTATCTGTGCTTAAACCTAAACGTAGAGTCAATGAACAAAGTTTCTTTCTTAGAACTGCACGCCTGTTGAATTGTCTTCCATTTTCCTGCTTTCCGGCTGACTACAATATGGTTGTGTTCAAGTCCAAAGTAAATAAATTCTTGATGAGCCGTTCCATATAAGTTATCAAATTTACCAAATTTTCATTACTAATGATTACTATATTGTCCAATTTCTACTGTGCACTCTTTAACCCTTATCCTTAAGTCCTTGAGTGGTCTCTGGGCCTTGATAATGTGGTGATGCCATGTAAAAAAAAAATTAATAAATGCTATCAAAGGCAAGATAAGTTACTTTTCTACAAAACTGGATGTATTTTTCGTATTTTTTATTCAATGTACCTTGTTTATTAAACTCGAAAACCATACAGTGTTTACCGATGTATTCGAACATGCAAGACTACGTCTGACTCCCTCTTTAACACGGTAAGTTTGGGAAAAGGTGTTATAAATAAAAAACTCGATAAAATACAGTTAAAAACTCGCTCAATATATGTTACCGTGACATAGCTTTACATATATTCGGCGGGTTTTAATAGTTTTTTTCCTAGTTTTTTTTATTTATAACACCTTTTCCCATAAACATGTTACATTGAATAAGAACACGAAAAATATATCCAGTATGGTAGAAAAGTAACTTATCTTTCTTTTGATAACATTTATTTGTTATATATTTGTTTTTTGACAACTTTTTCGAATTTATGTGTACAGTAATACGAACCCGTTTTTCGAGCTGAATAAATATATTACATTGAATAAAAACACGAAAAATATATCCAGTTTGGTAGAAAAGTAACTTATCTTGCCTTTGATAACATTTATTTGTTATATATTTGTTTTTTTGACAATTTTTTGAATCTATGTGTACACTAATACAAACCCGAATTGAACTTAGGACCACGAGTGAACGCGCGTTTTTTTAGTTTAGTTTCGTATATATATATATATATATATATATATATATATATATATATATATATATATATATATATATATAACTTTTTAAAAATTTTATATTTCTAGCTTAAAAAAAAAGTTTTAAAATTTTATCAGCCGGCATAATTTATTTTTAAATATTGAAAAATTTCAGGAAAATTAATTTTTGGTAGATTTTCAAAACATGTGTTTCAACAGCTTAAAAAATCGTCTCTTCAAAAGAACATGTTTTAAAGAGGACGGAAGTCAACGTGTGTGTGTGTGCGTGTGTTCGCGTGTGCTGGATAGGACAGCGTTTGTTTTCGTGTTGTGTGTACGTGTGTTCGGCTAGCGCCAGAATGGCGGACGTGGTGTCGGAGGTTGGAAGTTTCGTAATTTTGTAATTTGTAAATGGCAAGTTAGAAAAAAATAAACCCTTCCAAGATTGACAACAAATAAAACCATAATATTTTATGGTAAATTTAAGAGCGTAAGAACCATAGTTATTTAGGAGATGTGATTATTGGATTAACCAATCAGAAATCGTCTGTGGCACACACATCTCTGTTTATATGTGTATATATATATATATATATATATATATATATGCATATATATATATATATATATATATATATATATATATATATATATATATATATATACTAGCAAAAAATATCCGTCGTTGTCTGGGTTCAAAAACATCCTACAGAAAATGGACTCTGATTTATGAAAGTATGATAGGTTATGAAAAAAAAGGTTATTATAGAGATAGCTTTGACTTTGGGGGAATCAACACCAAAGTAAAAAAATGTGAAACTGAAAATAAAATACATAAACCCCATAATGTATTTTACATACCTTCCCACACTGAATCGCTTATCACAATATTCTGTGGATCTATATTAAAAAATCTTGTTAAACATTCTGACATATTTCCATTCTATGGAGGTCAGGCGCGAACGAACACCCCATAATTTTATTATACCATATTTCTTAAAACTGAAACAATTATCAAAGTATATTTCCGCAGATGGATATGAATTTTTTTTTTATTAAAGTGTGTGCCTATTTCCATCCCATGGAGGCCAGACGCGAACGCAGACACAACAATTTATTTATATCATCCCTATTTAAGTTTAAACATAATTATCAAAGTATTATTATGTACATCTATATCAAGAACACTTGTAAACGTTTTTTTTTATTTTTATTTTTTTTATTTCCATACTTTGTGGACCAGGCGCTGCGAAGACCCTACAAGTTTAATGAATCATCATTGTGCCAGATCAAACATAACCATTCCTGTGTCTTGATATATATTCTATCATTATATGGGATCAGTTTTCTATGATAGTCAACCATATGGGCACCTATTATTGACAAGGCACACACACAGACGTTCAGCTTTGTATATATATATATATATATATATATATATATATATTATATATATATGTATATATATATATATAATTAGTTACAAGCACGAAAATGAGGGGGTGTTTTAGTTTACAGGTGGTAAACTTACAATACCCCAGGGTCTCTAATTTTGCAGATCAAGCATCTCACTTATAATAGCAAGGGATTTCTTTACTTTCTGTTAACGGTCAACTGAACCGAGAAGACAACATGCAATTCTTCTCCCAACAAGAATGCAATGCATGCCGCACGTATCACAGCTCACTTGCATGAGGACTTGACATGTATACAGAAGGGAGAACAATACATTACGCTCTCCGGACTTGTCAACAAGTGATTTTTGTTCGGGGCATTTTGAAACAAAAATCTAATGCAAATTATCATACCAATCTTGACCAACTAAAATGGAGCGTTACCAAGTCTATCAGGAGAATCACCAGAGAGGATCCGCAGGCATTGTCTGGAAAAGTTGTTAAACGTACAATGTTTTCTTTTATAAGTTAACGGGAATCAGTTGCAGCATCTTTTTTAAAACTAGAGTTAACTTAAACAATGCTGCACATCAATTATTAAGACGGTTGTTGCTTTTAATGTTCTTTTTATTTTTCTTTATTTTATATATATATATATATATATATATATATATGCATATATGTGTGTACATACGTGGTCGTATATATTATCCCATACACACACACACACATATATATATATATATATATATATATATATATATATATATATATATATATATATATATATATCGTTTCGTTACGAATTTTATTTCTATACTCTTTACTATAAAAATGTTGAAACTATATAAAAACAAATGATAGAAACATATTCATTCGCCCTTTGGAAGATTGTGTTTTCAATCCTTCAGGGAGACTAGCCACCCGCCTCACCAAATAAGCCTGGTGGGGGAACCAATATAATCGCCGGTGACCCGAACATGAGGCAGGTAGTACTGGGTTACATAGTACCAGTAACATATACCATGACCTAACTATATATATATATATATATATATATATATATATATATATATATATATATATATATACAATAAATAAATAAAATGAATATACGAAAGTATAAATTTATGCGTAAAATGTAAGTATTTACTTTACAAGTGTTCAATACGTAGGTAGAGCCAGTTAGTAAGTTTTATAATATATATGGCGATAAAGCTACCCTGAATATTCCGCGTTTCCGCCACTCTCCATATATAGACATAAGTCTGAGGAGTCCTAGATTTGATGAAACGCGGAATATTCAGTGTAGCTTAATCGCCATATATATATATATAAATATATATATATGTATATATATTTATATATATATATATATATATATATATAATATTTTCATTAATGATTATATTGTTATACTCATACATTGTCTAATGTTTGTTATTGTTTTCTTTACAATTCATTAGTGTCGATTGTCTAAAATTTCCTCTATGTATTTTATTTTACTTTAATTTTCTTATTAACACATATTCTTTTCTTTTTACTTTTACTTTCCACTTCCGGTGGGTTTGCTTTTTATAAGCTGCTAATCTCGCGAGAGTCCAACGTGAGTAATGGTGGCCGCCATTTATCTCACTCGTTACACTAAATTTCCATTTCGCATTTCACAGATTGGGGATGCGTGAATAAAAACTGTCGTTGCTGTAAAAAAGGTGTGGATGAATTCTGGGGAAAAATAGTGTTATTAGGAAACCGATGCAAAAAAACTGTTTATTCGAAATTAGAGATGGATAAACTGGGAGAAAAAAGGAAAACAAAAAATAGAAACGACGTTAAGCTATGAACGCTAAAAATATTGATAGGTTTCTGAAAGCCAGCAAAAAAAAAAAACAAGTGAAATCGTGATTGATAGAAGTCTTATAAGGAAAAGTAATTTACTTCGACGCGTTCACGTGTTTAATTTAGAGAACTTGTCTGTCAGAACTCCTCTCCGTTTGTTTGTCACAATTTAATGTTTTTAGGACATTATATTATTTGGTTAAACGTAGAGACTGGCACTTGTAATTTGTTTTCTTATGCTGGAGAAGAAAATAGATCAACAATTGGATACGGATGTACATTGCTAAATCGTTTAGGTATATGCATTTCTACAGTAGTATTTTACAAGTGTGACACTTAGTGTTACATGTCTCGAACACATCAGTAGCCCCAGGGTGATATCCATGACTTAAGCGTTTATCATCTTTTTCGATCGTGTTTTTCCCTCGCCTTGTTGACCGGTAAGGGGGCGCGCATGCGTTACAATCTTTAAACACAAAATGAAAAAATAGAAACAGCACTAAATTCCACATCTTCTGCCACTGTGGGTTGCACTGTTTTTGGTAGTTTATTTGATCTTTTACGTCATTACTTACGTTCTATCAAAGCCAGTTTTGTTGATTATAGCGCACCATGTCTTTTACATTAATCTCAATCCGATGCATGTTCCGATCCAGGGCCCCCTGTCCTCAATTAGCCACTATCATAAACTAATCATTGTTCTTATCTAAAAACAAACCTCAACTGTAGCACATCAAAGACTGTTCCTAACCGTCCTAACTATCGAAAACTGTCAGCAAATGTAAAAATAACTCATTGAATCTTTAAATATCTAACATAAAAACATATTTACTTATTCTTTTGTTATAGTTTCTGCGTTGAAAACTAGGAACGCAAGTTTATATTCTAATTAGGAAAAAGATATATCTGTTGAAATTCAAATATAAGGTTGTAACAGAAATTAAATGAGTGGTTTTTATGTAATTTATTGATTGCCATTATGTCTTAATTATTACAGGGGGTGTTTGAATGGTGGGAGAAAGTTAACCTGTGTCCACAGTTGAATAATGTTTTTTTAATAACAGTTTACTTATTAATGGCGCCATATTATAGAAACCCCCACGTTGTTTAATAGTGCTTGAAATTGCGATAAGCGCAGATTCGAGAAGTCTCCGGCGCGGTTTATTAAAAATAAATTTAACTACTTTTATTCATTGCATTATTCTCTCATTCATTGCAACATACCCACACCTTGGACTTTAAACAAGCAAAAGTAGTTCATAGTTTTAAAATAAAATTAACGACTATATGACGTCACTAAAATTATTTCTCTTTAACAGCGCCAGCCCCCCCTTCTTTTCGAATTTCCAACGTCAATTTTCCGTTTCTCTAAAATAGAACTCCGTCACACTGTGCACGTGAAACATTTTCAAATATTTTATACTGGTATATTTTTTGGTTTCTTAATCTCATTCATCCAGAGGAAGTCTCGAAATAACGACGAAACGTTGATTAACACATAATACGGTTTGTGTCTTTATATATATATTTATATATATATATATATATATATATATATATATGTGTGTGTGTGTGTATGTGTGTGTTGCAATTTAAGAGAGGGGCCCATCGCATGAAGTAAAAATTGATAAACAGAGAGACCCATTGGAAAGTGAGAAAACGTAAAGAAACAGCTCACATGCTCGGGCATAACTATCTACTCAGCAAACCAAGCATAGAGGTGAATACAATTTAGAAAAAAGCGCAAATGGAATGAATTCCAGATCATTAACAGAAAAGTACTGGAAAGAATATTTACAAACACGTCTGTCAATGCTGGATGAATCAAAAAATATTCCAAGGAACTCTGCCTTTTAGATTATAAAGGACCATTTGGAATTTACCCATGGGTTGAAATTTTAAATTCGACCGTTTTGGATTTTTCCATTTTTCGATTTTTACCCTTCACCGGACTGTCCATTCATGTGGAATCTTTTTATCATTTTCCTTTTGCCTCCTGTTCCCCTTACCTCACCCTTTTTTTAACCAAGTAAGATATGTGACTTACTTGTAGTTTCATTAAATACTTTTATATGCAAAATCCGATCCTGCATTTTGCTAATTCCTGCCCTCTGATGAGAAGGAGAGTATTTCTTCGAAACTCCGCGGATTAAGGACTATCCACTTATCTTGTGTTTCCTTTTTAAAATTAAATATGTTTTTAACTCTTTTTCAAGATGTCTTTTAACATGTTTTATTAATCATTTGTTCATATATATATATATATATATATATACCTATATATATATATATATATATATATGTATATATGATAAAACTGTTTTCATCTCATTGGTAGTGTTATGAGTTAGTTTACGATTCCTTGAAAGCTTGAAGCATTGAAAGAACTATGGCAACCCTTGTAATTGTAGCTGCACGTACAATTGTGAATCAAGGGTTGCACAGTTTCCAACAATACCGTTTCTCACTCGGCGCGGATTAAGTACATAAGCAAGGCGACCTCATAGACGACTGGCAAGGATTCCAAGAAATGGGAAAGCTCATGCAAGGCCTGTAATTCCCAAATAATCACTCATTTGACTACCGACTAGTCTCAACCGTAGTACTATTCACTGATAGAAAATCGGAACATGTTTGTCAATGTGAGTGCGCCGCATATTCGCGTAGATTGACATATTGCAAAATATACCATCTTTATTTAAAAGATATATAAATAATATGCGCATTTCTCCGAATTATTTTGTTTTAGTTAACAATATATATATATATATATATATATATATATATATATATATATATATATATATATATATATATATATATACATATGTATATATATATATATATATACATATGTATATATATATATTATATATATATATATTTATATATATATATATACTAGCCGTTGGTACCCAGCGTTTCCTGGTGTTTTAGATGCGTGTGTGGTGTTAAATGAAAACAAAGCGAAGTAATCACCATGTTTAAATATTATAAAAAAAAAATGTTAAAACTATCAAGAAAAAAACGGTACAAAAAAGAACTATTTAAAAAGTGAATGGTCCGGCGTTGCTCGGTTGTTTGAAAAATCCTCAAAAAGTTTGATAGGGGGAGGCTCGAGCTCGAATAATTGAGGCAAGAAGCGCAAAGAAAAAAAGAAAGAAAAAACGTGATGAATGAACTAAAAATGAATTAGGTCAAATATCAATTCTACAGTGAACGAATTATAACTGATTTTTTATTGTTTTCACGAATTTTAAATGAATTTATTATTTTTATATTTATCTTTAAGTACAATGCAAGTGAATTCCAGATATCGCTGCGTTGTAATAATGAACAGTAAAGAATTAATTATTTGTGTAAAAGTAAATGCTAAGTTGCAAGCAATAATAAGTACAGGTATAGTTATATTTCACGGTTGGTGTCCTTACAACCGGAAGTAAAACTGGTTAGTCCCGCAGGTTGCGTCTTACATTTACAAAAAAAGCAAAAAGAAAACAATAATAATAATCGCGTTTTCTTTTTATACTTTTATTTTATTTAGGGTAAAAACAGAAGGCATAAATCAGGTACAGAATATTTAAAAAAAAACAATAATAACCTTGTACGAATCCAAAACGGTGTTTCCTCCTACTGTTCCTTGTGAACGAATCCGATGCGGTTTAAATGCTGAGCGGAGAAAAGAACCCATCTGATAGACAGAAAAGATGTTGAAACCTCTATTTAATCTAACCGATTTTGGCAGTGAACTCTCACCGGGAATTATATACGAATGTACGTTTATCAAGGAAGTGTAAAGGTAATAAGCGTATAGCACACCTGACATCCTGTGCTGGCTGCCGTTTGTGCACATTACATTTTCATGTAACTCGTTTAAGTTTAATCCTATTAAGTTCAAACTCACACGGGAAAAATGAGTTCATATATATATATATATATATATATATATATATATATATATATATATATATATATATATATACGCGTGGGCGTGTATCGTGCGGGTGCATGCGAGTATATATAGATTACTTTTTAAATATATAATAATATGTGTTAGTTATGCAAGGTTTCCTGTGTTTTCGCTTATTACAATTCCTTCTTTTGTACTTATAAATCGTATACAGAGATCTGATATTTAACAGCTATATGTCTGCCTGTCTGTATTTACGTCTGTCTGTATGTATCAAGGTTTCAAACTGTGTCAGCATCGAAACTAAAAATAGCAGGGACAGCTAGTGACATAAAAGGATTAGATTTGTTGAGGCCCATCTTTTATGGCATTTAAGATGGTAAATATATTGTTTACGAGGTAACAAATCGGTAAAAATTGAAAAAAAAGTAAACCAATTAGCATATATTTCCGTTTCGCTATTTTTAATCGTTTAGCGCTCGTGTCACATTATTGGAGTGGTAACGCCACAAGCTTTTAATGCTACAGTTTCTGGTGAAGATTTTTGCTGTTAACTCCAAAATACTTTTTTTACTTTCGAAACTCGAGTATTTAATAATATATACGGAATCTGGACAAATTTAACTATAAATAAATTACGCGTAACTTACGCCAAGAAAAAACGCACTGACCTAACCACCGCCAATATATATATATATATATATATATATATATATATATATATATATATATATATATATATATATATATATATATATATATGGCGATTAAGCTACACGGAATATTCGGCGTTTATCCACTCTAGGATTCCTCAGGCATACTCCTTAAAAATCCTAGAGTCGATGAAACGCCGAATATTCAGTGTAGCTTAATCGCCATATATATTTTATAAATTAATAACTCGCTCTACCTACGTATTGAGCACTTTTGAAGTAAATACTTAAAGTTTACGCATAAATCTATACTTTCGCATATTAATTTTATGTGAGTAAATGAAGTATATATATGTATGTATATATATATATATATATATATATATATATATATATATATATATATATATATATATATATATATTGTCACGGGAAAACAGAGCATAATGCAGAAGTGACCATTTCCCCCAACTCTCTCTTTAAATTCACACACCCTCACCCAACCCATTATTATCGAGATACGCGACAACGAAATATCCATGCGTCGACCCATAAAAAGAAGCGAGTTAGACACCCCATTTTCACCCCCGGCTGATGAGGGCAAAGTAAAAGCACATGTGGTCACATGTTCTATGTAGAATTTGAACACTAAGTCTCTCTGGAAAGTAAGATGACCCTTTGGAAAGACGAAGCGACCCTTTGGAAAGACGAAGTGACATCTTGGAAAGACAAGAAATTCCTTATAAGCCATGAGAAGTAAAACAAACGGAAAATGCCCTCAGGGTGACTGTAGCGGGGAGGGAGAATATATCACCCATCAACCTGATTCTAATGGCAACGACTTGGAATTGTACCCGGCTACAAAATGTGACTGCGGAAGAACCTTTAAGAGTTTGCGCGGTTTGAGAATCCATAACGCACGTTGGTGTCAACAACGTTGTTCACCTAACCGTGAATATAAATCGACCGATGGGACTACGAACCAGGACTACACCCACAGTGTTCAGGATTCCATTGTTGAACATCAGCCCCCAGGAGACATTCCCGGCAAACCAAAAATTCAATGGCCTAAAGGTAACCAGAAGGTTGTTTGGTTAAATCTTGATGAAGAACTCTCGTTTTTACTATCGGTTCACCTTAAAGGTCCCATTGAAAAGCAAATGGGCATATTTTGCAAGATCACATATGATGTTTGTTATGATAGATTTGGCATAGTATCCGGCGGAGGAAAAAACGCGGAAAAAAAACCAAACAGACGACAAATGAAAAAAGGAAAATTAAGATCCGAACAACGGTTATTAAAACGCCGTCTTAACGAATCTCATTTGCAAGAAAAAGAGGGAATATTAATTCTCTTAAGTGAAATTATACAAGAAATTCTAAAAATATCAAGAGCAGAAAACCAACGGAAGAAACGAAAGAAAAGACGCCAGGCCAAGAAATCATTTTATACGAATCCATATGCATTCGCTAAGAAACTTTTCGTTGAATCAAAACGTGGCCAACTCGATGTATCACACAAGGAAATCGAGGACCATTTATATAAAACATATACAGATAAGTCGAATAATATTCCAATTTCTTTTATGGAGAACCTACCAATACTAAAGGACCCAATATTTAGCTTTGACATCCAGCATATTAAATTTGGGGAAGTCCTTGATTTCGTACGTAAGGCTCGGGCTGGTAGTGCCCCAGGAGTTAATGGAATTTCGTATAAATTATATAAAAATTGTCATCGTGTCCTAAGAAAGTTGACTGGCCTCCTTCAGAGGACTTGGAAGCAGGGTACTGTGCCACAAGACTGGTGGCTTGCTAATGCTATTTGGATATCAAAGGAGATTAATGCAAAAGGTATTCCGAATTTCCGTCCTATATCACTTTTAAATATTGAAGGAAAAATATTTTTCGGTGTTATTGCTCAACGAATGACATCCTTTATAATGAGTAATAAATATATAAATACATCAATACAAAAGGCTGGGGTGCCCGGGTTTCCTGGTTGTCTGGAGCATACGGAAATGATTTGGGGATCAATTATGTCGGCCAAAAAGACAAAGTCAGACCTTCATGTAATTTGGCTTGATCTAGCCAACGCATATGGGTCGGTTCCCCACGAATTAATTTATATGGCATTAAACTATTTCCACTTTCCGGAAAAGATTAGGGACATTATAATGAAATATTTTCGTTTGGCTTTTATGAGGTTTACAATGAAAAAATACACTACAAGATGGCAGTCACTTGAAATCGGCATTATGATGGGGTGCGTCATCTCCCCACTATTGTGTGTGTTAGCAATGGAACTTATATTAAGAAGTGCCGCTAACACTACAACGGGGGTTACGACTGATAAAAAATAATTCTTCCTCCATCAAGAGCGTTCATGGACGATATTACCATCATTGTCCCTTCCAAAACAGCTGCTAAGTGTTAGCTTGCCCGGTATTTTGATCTTACAATGGTGAAAATGATGATTAAACCAAAGAAAAGTCGAAGTTTGTCAATCATTAAAGGTTCTGTAAGGCAGATTCACTTTAATGTCGGGGAGGATATTGTGCCGGCAGTTAAAGAAATTCCTGTTAAAATTCTAGGACGCCTTTACGAAATTCCACTAACAGACAGACATCGCGGTATGGAATTGCAAAACATGGCCCTGAAGGGACTTGAGGCTATAAATAACACTTTTTCCCGGGAAAGATGAAAGCTTGGTGCTATCAATATGGATTAGTACCCCGTCTTTCGTGGCCCATGAAAATTTATGAAATAGCACTATCTCGTATTGAACAGATAGAACAACATTCAAATAAATATCTACGTAAATGGCTTGGAGTCCCCCACTGTTTTTCTAAAATAGGGTTGTACACGAACTCTGGCAGCCTGCAACTTCCTTTGTCCTCATTAGTAGAAGAATTCAAAGTTAGAAAGGTGCGTCTTCAAATGATGATGAATGACTCAAATGATGAATTTGTCCGGGAAGCACATCCAACAGTAAAAGCTGGCACCAAGTGGTCAGTTACAAAAACAATTGAAGAAGCAGAATCCAGTCTTCGAACTAAGGAAATAATGGGCCTTGTTCAGGTTGACAGGGCTGGTTTAGGATCCACAAATTATGAGCCATTTTCCAAAATGGGCATTAAAGATAAGAGAAAAATGGTGACCGAGCAAATAAAAATGTTTGAAGAGGAAAAAAGAAAAGCTACTGCTGTTACTCAAGCCAAGCCATGTGCGTGGACAACATGGAGTGATATTGAGCCAGTTAAATTATCATGGAACACCTTAATCGAAATGGAACCACTGGCGATATCATACCTTTTGAGGTCTACATATGACCCACTGCCATGCGCATCGAATATCAAACAATGGGGATTTATAGATTCTAATCTGTGCACTATATGTAAAAAAGAGCGCGGTACTTTGCGTCACGTTTTGTCTGCATGCTCAAAATCCCTCCCAATGTTTACATGGCGACACAACCAGGTTCTAGAAGTTCTGGTTGAGATAATATCATCCCAGTGTATATTAGCTAACAAACAGCCTGTAACAACTAGTGAACCCAGGGTTCAATTTTGCCAGGAAGCCAACTGTCCATCAAAGAGGAAAAATAAATTGAATCCCAATATGAAGTTATTGAATGGGGCAAAGGTTTGGAAAATTTCAGGAGATCTGAAGACATCTTTGAAATTTCCAGTGCACATCTTCCAAACAGAAAAGCCGCCTGATATTTTGCTCTAGTCTGACTCTAAAAAGAGTATATTTTTAATCGAGCTAACTGTCCCTTGGGAAGAAAATTTCTCAGAAGCTCATGAACGAAAGAAAGATCGGTACGAATGCGTGCCTGCCGAGTGTATAGATAAGGGATGGATGTGCAATGCGATGCCTATCGAGGTTGGATGTCGAGGATTCTTAGGACACTCCACCATTTCGCTTCTTTCGAAAATAGGCGTCACTGGAAGAGATTTTAAAAAACAAAAAAGTCGCCTGCAAACAACTGTTAGACAGGCGTCATGCTGGATCTGGCGCAATTCGAAGACATTTGCAAAGAGAGCATAATATTGTCCACTTCTGCCGTTCTCGGGCAGCTCTGGAAAAAAGAGAGAGAGAGGGAGGAAAAGGAAAAAATGGGGAGAAGAAAAAAGGAAAGAAAAAGAAAGAAGGGAGGAAAGGAAGGAAGAAAAAGGGAAATTAAAGGGAAAGATAAAAAATTAAAATTAAAATTAAAAAGTTAAAATGAAAAAAATTAAAAACAGTGTTTTTCCTCTGCTTGAATATGCCAGGTAATTTTTTTTTAATCCTATTTATTGCTTTGCCCAGCAGCAATAGCTGCTGGTGGCGCCAGGGGTGGCAGTCCCGCTTTAACCACCGAAACTGTGTCATCACCTCTGGTGATATTGTCACGGGAAAACAGAGCATGATGCAGAAGTGACCATTTCCCCCAACTCTCTCTTCAAATTCAATTTTGAATATCATTCGGCCAGACACCTCCACCAGTCGCTTTTTGTTTTATTTGGAATATATATATATCTGTCACACACCCTCACCGAACCCATTACTATCGGGACACGCGACAACGAAATATCCATGCGTCGACCCATAAAAAGAAGCGAGTTAGACATCCCATTTTCACCCCCCCCTTTCCCACTAGGTGATTCTTCAAAAACACGTGCCAAAGTCACGACAAAAAATCATCCAGACACCCCTACCCCCCCAAAAAAACGAAGCAGCGTGTGGGAAATGAAGGAGGAGGAAAAGGAAACTCCGTTTTGGCGGGAGTGGCGTGGACGAAAAAAAAGAGTTAAAAAAATGGATGAAGCTGATCACATCGTATAACTCATGTCGATAATATAACCGCGACAGACACCAGCCAACATGGTTCGCTTGATAGATTGGAAGGTCACTCGACTTAATCCTCATTACGGGAGCCAAAAAGGAACACAGAAATCTATGAAAACACCTTGGCTTAGAGATATCGGGGGGGGGGGATCTTCCTCGGGTGGAAGGACGCGACTTATGTGGTGAAATGGCGACTCTCAACGGAACCTTATCCCTGAAGCCGGAAAGGGAATTCATCAGAATCACGAAACTATTTTGGTTCACGATATGGGAAGGACACAGCCGAACATCGGTGGTTGAGGAAACAAGCAAGAAAGAGAGACGAGGGAAGACAAGTGGACAAGCGATCTTCGAAGGATATCGACTCGCGCATCGGTGGAATTGAACTGCCTCACATTATAACATCAGAACATTGAATTTTATCGGATACCTAATCATCGGTTGGATGCACACCCTCACAGTTAAGTACTAGTACATTATCCCCCCCCATATCTCACAAAAGTCGAAAAGCTGAGTTGAACTGTTTTTTTTTTGTTTTTTTTTTTAAGATTTCTACTCCCTCACATTACTGCGCGCGAAAAAGAAGAAATATAAAAGAGAAGGAAAGGAAAGAAAAGCGGCTATGGTCATTTAAACAGTTTTCTTTAGTGTCACCACCCTCCCCGCGTTTGACCCTTTTGACACTGTGTACATTTTTTCTTCTTATTATTTTTTTTTAATTTTTTGTCTTGATTATTGAATTTTTAACGCACAATAAATGACATGCGTATAATATATAACCAACCTGTTGTTCCCTTATATAGTATCGGGCGCAATTTAAAGTAAGTGTCTGTCAGAGCTGGCGTAATGCGAGAGAAACATAAACTCTATTATATATGTTTTATATTACATAAAAGCGTCTTACCAATATACTCAAGGCACACATAAAGCAAGTTAAATCCCTGTTTATTGAATACAGAGATGCTTAATACTCTGTTAGGGAAACAAAACATTGGCTGGTATTTTGTCAACCGTGAATCTTATAAGGAAATTCCGCGACGGAAGTTGTGACCAGAACTATTTGCAATTATTTATATTGCTTATTCCATTTAGCAAGAGTACGCTTTCGCTGACGATTTTTTATATTGCTTTGTTTTCAATATGAACATTCATTTTTTTCCAACATGCAATAAATATATTTTATCTAACTGTTGTTTTATGGTTGGCAATATATTTATGTTGAATAATTCTTTTTTTTACTCTGATTCAACGTCTTTGTTCTTACATCAAATGGCATGATATCCGAAATACTTCTCATAAATACATTCAGCGCCTACAAGTTTTATTTGTTTTTTTTTGTTTTTTATATCCTCGATGCTTCCAAGTTACCGTTTCAATTATGCATGCACTAAAATTCATGAAGTATCATATTCGATTATATTTGTTACGTTTACTTCAAATAAGATGAAACTGCAAACCTATTTACGCTTTTTCGCAAATATCGTATATCAGACTTTATAGGAAAGAAACACATGGTTTTATAATGTAGATCAATTATTTTTATACTAGTAAATCTCGCCGTGTCTCATTGAATAATGTGTTTTCTCTATTCATCAATACTCGGATATTTATTTTTTTAATTATATTTTAACATATTATTCCTTATCGAGTAAAATATCGTAAACTCTAAGTAAGATTTCTATATTCTATTGCTTCAAAATCAATATTTCAAATCTTATAATACTTCTATTTTTTATGCTTCAGGAATTCCTCCATTCTGTGCTGGTCCAAAATATACCAGCTTAGTATACAAAACACACTACCCATTCGTATTATTTGGATACATAAAACTTCTGTTCTCATCTTGAGTGTAATTTTCACAACATTTCGGTTGCTATAATTTCCGACTTTCTTCAGATACATCTTGTCGAACTGGGGAATGTTTCTGTCGAACTCGATAATTCGGACGGTATTCCGGGCGGAACCCTTGCTTATGTCACGGGGATAGCATGCTCTTGTTATGTCAGCCATAACTGGATAGAGATTCTATGTAATTCGCAATTGTATTTTTCAGTCCCCCACACTGACGGTTGAACCGTAACCTTCAGGAGGATATAACATTTTACAACTGATTTTTCCAAGTACTCTAACCATTGCGCCACGGCTCTTTGCGGATAAATAACGCTCAATATTAAAACAGCAGTTCAATGAATCCAAATAATACGAATAACCTATTCTCACCTACTAAATTCAGAAACCATATACATTTTCGTATACAAAACATATATTACACATTTTCTACAATTAATGACTAATATTTTCAGATATTCGGTTCATATTAATGTTTAATTAAAGTAACATTTCATTACGTGTCTGTAATGAAAATTACATTTGGGTTTTGGATTTTCTAGATTTAGTAATTTATATACTAATCTTTTAGCTTTTAGGTTGTTGAAGCGTAAATTGACGGATAGAATCATTTTAAATAATGAAACTACCTTCACTCTAGACATTGAGTAAGGTATCAAATAAAGGTTATTTTAATATGTAGGGAAATTCTCTATGCTTACAATCATATATTCAGAGTCAGTCCCATCATCAGACAGGATATTGTAAACACATCGGAGTAGGTGCTTAGGGAATGTACTTATACAAATGTATGTTTAATGAAGTTATATATTTTCTTCTTTTCTTCTGTTTAGCTCTAATTCTTGTTCATCTTTATAAAATCTCTACTAGGTACAACTGTGAATACTTCTTAATCCTGCTTTTTAATTTAACTGGGTAAATGTTGAAACTTTTTTTCTGACCCCCTTACTAACTTGATTAAACCCTCCCGCACATTCAACTACCTTTATGCTTCATTATTCGAAAATAATTATTGTCAATCACCAACATTCTGACAATTCTTATTTGGTGATACCATAGTATACTGGAATACACACATTCTTACGTAAAAAAATGTTAACCTTTATTCAATATGGCCGCTAAATCTACTTTTACGCATATTAAGCTAAATAAGACATTCTACGACGCTCATATTCCTGTCTTTAGGTATCAATACATTCACCTTTTACTATACATGCATTACGGCACGGATTATAATAACTCAATTATAATATAATATATATAATTATTCTACATAACTTGATGTATACCACAATAAAAAGCATTGTTTTCCGAAACGATCGTACAGGTAATTGATTTTGTTGTTGTTCCTTCTTATGAAACGGAGTTTTCATTTAATTCAATTAACATTTGATTTTTAAATTTTAAATTATCAATCACATTACTTAATGTATATATATATATATATATATATATATATATATATATATATATATATATATATATATATATATAGCAGACGCCCCATTTCTTGAACTTGGCCATTTATTTGTTGTTCTGATTAGTTTTCTTAATTTAATTCTGAGACTTTCACGTGCATATCTAAGCTGACCTAATTATTAACGCTACCTTTCGCGCTTTTTGTCTGGGTCAGTTTGACCTTGCTTTTCAAATTTAAATTGTCACCGTTTTTCGGGGGTTTTTTAAGCCTTTAATTTTTTTTGATTCATCCAGCCTTGACAGACGTGTTTTTAAATATTATCTCTATTGACTTTCTTTTAATGATTTGGAATTCATTCAATTTGCGCTTTTTTCCAAGGAAATCTGCCTTTTGGATGATTTTAGACCATTTGGAATTTACCCATTGGATTGAAATTTTAAATTCGACCGTTTTGCATTGTACAATTTTTGGATTTTTACCCTTCACCGGACTTTCCATTCATGTGAATTTTTTTTAGTATTTTCTTTTGCCTCCTGTTCCCCTTACCTCACCCTTTTTTTTGACCAAGTAAGATCTTTGACTTACTTGTAGTTTCATTAAATACCTTTATATGCAAAATCCGATCCTGCATTTTGCTAATTCCTGCCCTCTGATGAGAAGGAGAGTATTTCTTCGAAACTCCACGGATTAAGGACTATCCACTTATCTTGTGCTTCCTTTTTTGAAATTAAATATGTTTTTAACTCTTTTTAAAGATGCCTTTTAACATATTTTATTAATCATTTGTTAATATTATAAGCTCTATTTCCTTTTCAGTTTTATTGAGCTTTTTACATCAAGCTGAGTTTATTTTACTTGTAAATATTAATTCTTTAATATTTATAATATTTTTTAAGTTTACCATTTTGATTACCTTAGTAAACTTATTGTAACTTTTATTATATATATGAATATGTGTGTATATATATTTATATATATATACGTATATATATATATATAAATATATATATATATACATATATATATATATATATATATATATATATATATATATATATATATATATATATATATATATATATATATATATATACATTATAGTAGATATCCCCGTGTTGCCATGGCGAAGAGTACAAGTATATATTATATAAAGTAAGGAAATTCGTGGGGAATAGTTAATTTTTGTTGAAAATGGTTTATTTGGAAATAAATTTTCGTTATAATACCAATATCGTTATATTATATAAAGGATGGTTTACGCTGTATATAATCGAGTAAATTAGAATCCCACGTAAAAAAATCATATCTTATTTTCTAAACGTTGTTCTCAAACCGGAGACATAGTAAGTCCCCACTATTTTCTATTTCAATTCAAGCTAGGCTGAAAACTATTGAAACAGGTCCTGATATCCAAAAACTGTTTGGTCCAGGAGCCACTTCTGGACGCAGAACACAAACGGTGGATAAAACCTTTCGTGGTGGGGACAAGCGGCCCTAAGATTTTTTGCCTTGTGTTCGGCCATCACATATTGGAACCGAGCAATTCACAGCTTTAGCTGACGCAAATCCACAACAAAACAAAAAGAGCGACCTCATTCACGTTTAACACACACACACACACACACACACACACACATATATATATATATATATATATTTAAAGGGGATTAGAATAATAGTCTAAAGAGCTAAGTGTATTTTAATGTAATAGTGAAATTACTAGTTTAATTAAAATACAGGAAATGCTCGTTGTAATTTAGATATATAATAAGCTCGATAGTTAAATGTCCTAGAGCTAATTCAATATTAAATAATGTGATTTATAATTTAAAAATTTTTTAAAATTTAAAAATCAAAATTTTATTAAATTAAAAATCAGTTTCAGTTGTTGTTGTTCCTTCTTATGAAACTGATTTTTAATTTAATTAAATTTTGATTTTTAAATTTTAAAAAATTTTTAAATTATAAATCACATTATTTAATATATATATATATATAATATATATATATATATATATATATATATATATATATATATAGTGGTGGTTGTCAATCGGATCCCAAGTTGACGTTTGTCTTCTGCATGTCATCTGTGCACACAGGGGTGGCTCTGCATCCCCAGTCTACAGGCACATAGTCTAGAACATTGCGGGCACTGGAAGTCAGTTGTTGTCATCACCGCTGAAGCTGCTTTTGTGTTGTCTCGCTCTGGCAGCAGTGAGTTTCTAGCTACTAGCCTCTTCAAAGTTGGCAACATCCTTGTGATTTAAACCGCGCCAATTTGGTCTTTCCATAGCATATCCCTCCAGGTCTCCCAGTTTGATACGGCATCATTGAAGATTGTCTTTAACAGTGCCTTTATACCGAAGTTTTGGTCGACCATCGTTTCTGTTGCTGCTCTCCGTACATCAGGCATTTAGGCATCCGACATGCGTCTATTGTAATCACGTGTCAAACCCAACGAAGTTGGGTCTTGATGATTGTGGCCTCAATACTGGCGGACCTTCAGATTGGTGATGCGATACTTCCATTGGATTCCCAGGATGGAGCGGATAGCTCGAATGCGGAAGAGCTCCAGTTTCTTTATTTGCCTATGATACACTTTCCACGTCTCACAAAAATGGAACAGGTAAGGAGGGCCACACCATTGTAGACCTTCAGTTTCTTAGATAGGCAGATGTTATGTTTATTGAGCACTGGATTGTGAAGTATTCCCTGTACCTGACTTGCCTTGCTGATTCCGCTGCCAATCTCTCTGTCCAAGTACTCGTCACAAGACAAACAGCTTGAAAACTCTCACCCAAGAGGTTCTCTTTGCCGATGACTGTGCACTAGTGGCCCATATAGAACAAAATTTTCAACAGATGCTGGATAGCCTCTCTGGGGCATCCAAGCTGTTCGGCTTGACAATCAGTCTTAGAAAGACGGAGGTGCTCCACCAACCTGCAATATACTCCAGCCCTCCTCCCCCCACTATCACCATTGACGGCCCCCCCCACTTGCCAGCGTTATTCACTTAAAATATCTGGGAAGCACCATATCCTGTGATGGTTCCTTGGACGTGTTATTATTATAATTAGAAGATCTTTCGTTTATGTGAAAGCATCGTTAATTTTTGCTGTGGATTGAATTTTAATGAAACCGCACATATTTTCCTACAGCATGCAAGTGATTACAGAAATATATCCGTAAATTTCTTTAAAACATATTTATTTGACAGTCGAATCCAAAGCCAGTATACACTCATAGATTAAATGGCTACTTTGTAAAAGTGTCTTATTCCAAAAAGAATAAAAATTCATATTTTATTATGAAAAAAATGGGGTTACGAACAGTAAAAAAAGTAACATTAAAATATGCGACATTTTTTGGATTCAATAATTTATTATTATACATATACAATTACATAAACTATTCTAAATGCAGTTTGCAAGGAACGCATTTCGTATTTTAGTTTGATTACGATGCTGTATTTTCGTAATATTATTTTTGCCTTCACAAAAACAAAAGTAATCCCGGTTAAGGAGTTTTAATATGTATTTGCTTACAGAAATCGCTTTTACGTGAAAGTGTATTTTTAAAAGTTAACTATCCAGTTGGCAATCCACGAGCGATACAGAAATAGATATATCAGGGACAGGTTACGTTTGTCGATTATCAATATTTACACTATTTAGCCATAACCAAACAATTCACTAAGTCATTATTTAATCGACATTGATTTATATCTCAAACTCCGTGTAACTTCGCTCTGTACTTAAATCATACTTGTCGAATTCCGAGTTTACTCGCTATGTTACATAAACAGAATGATTATGTAAAAATATTAACATCTACATTGTAAAGTCCGAAAACATTCCATATTCATTTTTATTCCAGTAGTATACAGTCGATATAATTTATATGGTTAATTCTATATTTACTTGTATTAATCGCAAAATAAGTACATTGAAAATATTCGACATAATATTGATAAGTTTTTATTAAAAGAACTAATTGATTGTGCAGGGAATAATTTTGAATATAACATTAAAATAGCTGCATATGAAATCCAGAAAAGATACCAGAAAATATGTAGGCTATTCTAAAGAAAAACAGCTTGGGATATCTGCCCGCCGATCTTCAACAAAAGTCAGGTAAGGAAAATAACCAAATATAATCCTGCAATATTTGGTGTTTTCTGGCAAGAAACGAACGTTCATATATTAGAGCAACACAACATAATTTTCTCATGGAGGATGACATCACTAGACCCCGATAGTTATTCGATATCTTCGTAACTATATTTCACTTCAATCCACCCTGACTTTCGCAGTAAAAAAAAATCAGCTATGACTTGGTTAGTTCCGGGTAAAAAAATATGTATATTTAAATCTCCGTGGAGTAAGTTCTCAACCAAAACCCAATGTTATCTAGAGAAGTCAAAAGACTATTAGTATCGGGGTGAGACTCCATTTAGTCTAGTCGTTTAGACAAGACGTAGATAAAATTTTAAGATTGTATTTTTTGAATATTCTGAATCATCAGCATGTTGTATGAATTCAAATATTCTACTGTTGTAGTGAATTCCCGAAAGTTTTATTATGTGAGCTATTCCTAGAATGGTATCATGGCTGTGATAGAATGGACTACGTAAAAGTTTAACATCCTAAATGAATATGATTTTCGTAGAACGTGCTTGCTTCCAACTTGAGTGACCATGTTACTAAGCCCCTGTCGCTAAACACTGAACTACTGCCAAATTCCTGATATTTACAATAGTATGATATGACTGTATTCAAGTTAATAGTATTATCTGGTTTGTCCACTGTAAAAACCCCGGCAAAGAGAAAAGGTAAGAACAGACAACAATGAGATGATGGAGAATATAATATATATATATATATATATATATATATATATATATATATATATATATATATATATATATATATATGTGTGTGTGTGTGTGTGTGTGTGCGCGTGTGTGTATGTGTGTGTATATAATATATATACACACACACATATATATATATATATATATATATATATATATATATATATATAAGTGGGAGGGTTCTAATGGGGCGATAATTTAATTATATATATATATATATATCTATATGTATATATATATATACATATTTATATCATTAAATTATTTACTCATTAGCATCCTTCCACTGTTCGCCAAAATATTTGAGACCATAATAAACCAATCCCTTGTGTCTCACCTTACAGATACTAAACTTCTGACTGACCAACAATATGGATCTAGGCAAGCCCGTTAAACAGGAGCCATTCTAACTGTAATCTCTGAACGTATGTACTAGTTACAGGACAAAGCGGGGGAGGGTAGAGCGGTAGCTCCTGATATATCTAAGGCTTTGGACAGGGTATGGCATAAAGGTCTTCTCATGAAAATCAGATTATATGATATCACTGGAAAAATACATGACATAATTAAATCCTTTTTAGATAAACAATACGATATAAATGCGGGAGTGTCTCACGGGTCTATCCTAGGACCTCTGTTATTCATAATATTCATAAATTACCTCCCTGACAACATTGCCTGTAAGATGGGTATATGTGCTGACGACACCACACTCTATAACAGACACGACAGGAAAACAAATGAACACATAGCTAAAGAAATGGTAGAAACACTAGATGATTACCTCCGATCTGTAGTGGAATGGGAACATAAATGGGTGGTCACATTCAATGCTTCCAAGACAAAACTCGTTTCCTTCAATAATTACAAGAAACCTTCTCTATCACCAATAGCAATGGTCAATGGCTCTTTATCTACCTAACGCTCTCAGGAAATATGAGTTGGAAAAATTACATTGTGAGTATCGCCAGGACCACTGCGAAGAAGGGAGGTTCTCTCTACCCTGCTAGCAAGATACTAACGCCTGAAAGCATCCTATACCTTTATAAGGCCATCATTTGCCCATGTATCAAGTATTGTGGTCATATTTGGGCTGATGCATCTACCACTAGTCTCTCGCTCCTAGGAAATTTCAAAAGAGAATCGATAATCTGATAGGTCTTGAACTTCAGCTTCAGGCTCTGTCCAATAAACGAAATGTTGCATCCCTCTGCCTTTTATACATATATTTTAACGGTAAATACTCTGACGAACTGCAAGCACTTGTGCCCAATCGAAGTAAATCCCCCGAGAAACCAGACAAGCAGCAAAATCCCACCTCATTCACAGTAGAGATTTCTAGATGTAAGAGACCCTTCTACACCAGTAGTTTCTTCTACAGGACTGCTAGACTTTGGAAATCCTAGCAGGTTCCCTGCTCCCCCAACTGTAGTAATATGCAGTAGTTCAAGCGCAACGTTAACCGAAATCTTGCAGCGCAACTTCCTACACAGTAGCCCTGGTGCCTATGCCCCTGATAGTAGCCCCTACAACAAAGTGACAATGTGCCTTGTCTGGGGTGAAATTGTAATATGTATATAGTATAGTAGTAATCGTGACACCCTGCACTGAAGAATTCCGAAAGAATGAAACACTAGTGTCTGTAGGTATTTAATTATTATAGTAAAAAAATAATTATGACAGCCCCTTTAAAAAATCGTTTCTTTTCGTTGAGCACTTTCCGTTGAATTAAAATCGGTCAACTTAGCTCTTATGCGTAGATAATCGTATAACGATTTGATCACTGTCTGTCTGACGTAATGAACATTTAAATTAAAATGTTTAAAATTCAACGCTATTTCACACGGTTAATAGCAGCCGAATGGATGCGGCCTCCGCTAATCGAGCCAGAGATGTCTCGTGTCGCGGGGTTCGAATCGTTCGACTGGTAGTAATCGTGACACCCTGCTCTGAAGAATCCCGAAAGGATGAAACACTAGTGTCTGTAGGTATTTAATTATTATAGTAAAAAAAATAATTATATATATATAATTATATATATATATATATATATATATATATATATATATATATATATATATATATATATATATGCCTCTATATAAATTTGTATAGGCGTATATATTTTACAATCTGTCTGAATGCCCATAGAAAAAGCCTTCTCTATTATTCACTCTGTATCAATCAATATATTTATGAGAATTAGGACACAAACAAATCATATTAGTCACCTAGAGTGACCCATTGATTTTCAAATCAGATAACGCACAGCATCATTAAAAGACAATCAGGCTCATCAGATAGCAGAAGAAATATTTGCTTCGAATTTAAATAATTCAGACTTGGCAAAGTATTTTTCTTGTGCGCTTAATGTTCTTATCGGATGGAAATTATATATATACATACATATATATATATATATATATATATATATATATATATACATACATATAGATATACATATATACATATATATACATATATGTATTTATATATATATATATATATTTATATATATGCATATATATATTATATCTATATATATGTGGATATACACATATACACATGCACAAAAACAAACTCATTGTTATATATATACATATATATATATATATATATATTTATATATATGCGGGCATACACATATATACATGTACAAAAACCCACTCATTGTTATATATATATATATATATATATATATATACATATATATATATATATATATATATATAATGTAATTTTTTTCTGTATACGAATGCATTATATCTGCCTTATTTATAGAAACATATTTATTTTAGATAATTCCTAAAAGTGTATTTTCATGGGAAACTTACCAGAAAAGATGATGTTACACAATCTCAGGAGGAGATCATATATTGCACATTTCTAATTCCTCACATACTTGATTAAGTTTAAATAATATATAACCTAAAAAACAGGACTTTCGAAGTGTAAGTAAACTGGCTATCTTCCTAGGAAATGTGACAGAAAATAAAACAAAATGAGGGGCAACGTGGCAACTCTCCTCACGGAAATTGTACATGTACCTTATAAAATTTTCGGTTAGCATTTCCAAGTGGTATTCAGAAAGAAACTGATGAAATAACTTTCGCTATAAAAAGGAAAGGCATGGCCGGGGAATGTGGAACTTATGCGATTATCATAGATCGCTTGTTGTCTAGAGTTTATGTAAACCTTCACAGTCTCAGGTGAATGTAACCACAGCTTATTTGGATTTCTAACTTATGAATCTTCCAATATACATGACGCATTTTATACGAAGGTAATTCATTTCGAAAGTCAATGTAAATTGTCACACAACTCAACTTTACTCCTATGTCTTCTATACCAATTTCCATTTACTTTCAAGTGACTAAAGTCGTGTACGAGATTCAATATAATCCGAATTCTGTAAGTACACATTACCTGACGTGATGAACAATAACTCCTCTTCATAACACGATAATGGACAACGCTTCTGGCTGTTAATATAATTCCCCACCGAAAATGCATTGCATTCATTGCATAGTGAAAACGGTTGCTAGTTTGAGCATTACATACTCTTCTGTAACGGATGTATTGTAATGCTCGTGTAAATTTGTTTAAAAATCTACAGATATGGCATTTTCTAAAAAGAAAAACGTGTGTATATTAACATATCTTAATAAATGGACGACTGTTATATTAATAATAATAATAATAATAATAATAATAATAATAATAATAATAATAATAATAATAATTATTATTATTATTATTATTATTATTAACAATATTAATATTATTATTGTATTTGCCATGTTTCATACTGAACGATTTTTCAAACAAAGCAGCATTATTTTCTTCGTCAAACAGCACTTGACTCTCTCTCTCTATTTTGTTGTACTTATATATATATATATATATATATATATATATATATATATATATATATATATATATATATATATATTGCTGTGTGTGTTAGTATAACGTAGGTATGAAAAGAACGAAATATACCGACTCGTTTTAGTTATATTAGTGGTGGGTTCTGTACTTCTTATCCACGTAAGTACAAGTGCTGTTATTCTCTGTATATCATTCTTTTACAATGCAAACCCATTTTCTGGCCAATAGCAATAACTGTGTTTGCTAAGTATCCACGGTTGAACAAAATAATTTGGCGACAATTTTCAAACGAACGCGCATCCCATTTTGACGATAAAATTGATAAGAAGATACCCTACACTAATGTCCGTTTCGAACGTATAAATTCCTATCAGCAATTTACGATAGTAAAGATTGAGAGAGGTATTTGCATTTTGCATGAATATGCACATTTTTTTTCATCTGAGAAGTATATTAACGAATGCGATAAAAAATGAGAGATGCTGGATACTGAAGAAAACAGTTCTCAAAAGTGTTGTTGATAACAGCATATAATCGAAATGCAATAAATAGGAAGGCACGGTTTGTTCTAAGCAAATTTGCATTTTTTTGGACGAAAAATGTAAACGGTTTCAACATAAAATGTTTACATTTTGGTTAGATAAAATTGTAGCGTTATTTTTTAAGATACAAGTTTTTTGTTATTTAATTTTCTACATTTTGTCGATCTTTTATAGTTCGCTTAAAGAAAATTTATCAACTGAGGTTTTAATGCTAAGAACACCAGCTCTATAAAGTTTACCTATACTGTTTACAATAAAACTTAATACACTAACCTAAATGCTAAAAAAACTGGTCCTGCAATGCAAAAATAACAATGTTTATAAAATGCACATATAATGCAAATAATATTAACTGATCATGTAATGAAAACAATACCACATGCCTCCGACTTTTAAGTGCATATTTATATTTTCACTATTTTAGGCTGAGGTTCATTTTTCACAGATACATTTTTTTCCTAGAAATCTTGTTGATCATATATATGTATATAATGTATATATATATATATATATATATATATATATATATATATATATATATATATATATACATATATATAAACATATATATGGGTATATATACATAAATACATGCATATATATAAACATATATATATATATATATATGCATATATACATATATGTATATATATGCATATATATGTATATATATGCATATATATGTATATATACATATATATACATATATATATATATATATATATTTGCATATATGATTAAATGCACACACACATAGAAACACATATGTACGGAATTGTGGAAAAATCCAGTGAATATTTCTGGATAGGAGTAATTAACACTATGGATATAAATAATATCTATATGCCTCTATGTATAATATTACCAACGTATTCACGTACGTAGGATTGTCAATGTTGATAATTTATACGTAAGATATTGATCAATAAGATGTCGACTGAATTTTTAGCGGAAACAAAACTGACAGAAATGCTATTACATTATTTAATTTCCTTCAGATCCGAAAAGACATGACACTTAGGATGGAATGTTTCAAATTAAACGGATCCATGAAATACTTATTAATTCGTACATGCTTCCGCATCCAACTGCCAAGATTGATAGACAATAAGTAATATTTTATATACATTTGCTTACATTTTAATTCCTCCATGCTTCTACTTTATATGTGTACGGAAACTTTATGTATAACATACAAGCACACACACACACACATACATATATATATATATATATATATATATATATATATATATATATATAGTAATTTATAAAATATATATGGCTATTAAGCTACGCTGAATATTCCGCGTTTCAACCACTCTAGGACTCTTAAGGCTAAAGCCTGAAGAGTCCTAGACTTGATGAAACGCGGAATATCAAGTGTAGCTTGATCGCCATATATATTTTCTAAATTACTAACTAGCTCTACCTACGTATTGAGCACTTTTGAAGTAAATACTTATACTTTACGTATAAATATATACTGTCTAATATTAATTTTATGTGAGTAAAATTAGTAGTTATGTATATATATATATATATATATATATATATATATATATATATACATGTGTGTGTTTTTGTGTGTGTATACTCACAGGCATATATGTGGGGGTATGCGTGTGCTTGTGCGTTGAAGTGTATAATAGTCTCTAGTAATGAAAAGGACTTACAGTTTTATTATTGGGCCGTACGAACTAAATTAGATAAAACGTATTCATGATTTGTTTAGGAAATTAAATTGGTATTAGAAAACATAAAACAAAAAAGATCATCAACCGACATCTTTTGTTTGTCCGTTCTTGTTTATACGTCAAACCAATTTAATTTCCTGACCCCTGCATTTCTATAGTCTTCTTATGCTGCTGCATTATTAACCGTCAACGCTTCAAGCAATATAGCCCATTTTTATTATACATATATTGTGAAGCATAGTTTGCACATTCAAATGTAATGTCTTTTGTAAATAAATTCATATACGAGAATAAAAACACAAACAAACAATTCAATCCTTTTGTACATTTTTGCTCGTACGTCACGTAATATTAAATCCGCATTAGTATAATCCGGATTATTTTCTCCTTATATTACCAGCTATACTTCAATACTTCAATCAATCTACATTTCATTTATATATATATATATATATATATATATATATATATATACACACATATATATATATATAACTCTCTCTCTCTCTCTCTCTCTCTCTATATATATATATATATATGTATATATGAGTATATATATGCACTATTAAATACATATTTTAATTAAAGTAACTGTAATATTTACTACATGCTATCGATTATTATATATACCTAGTAGTAATACCAAAATTTAAAAAAAATAGCTTTCATTATTTGTGAGCACTGTATTGAATTTAATTCTTTAATATTGATCTAAAAATCCATATACAACTATCATGGTGGTAAATGGTAAATAAAAGCGAAAGGAACACAGGATTTTTAGGAACACACATGTACTCACATATATTGCTGGATAAGCGGGTAGAGCAATAAAATTCTTAAACTGTAGGGCGTTTGCACACGACCTAATTGACCAGGTGCCAATCTCTGCCTCTCGGGCAACGGTACTCATTACAGGAAGTGACGTCACCAAAAGAAGTGACGCAATCTAGGCCGTGATAATCTGTATTAATACTGATTTAACTTCCTCCATCTTGTAATGGCTTTTTCAAGCGCACGAAAAAATTATTTCAATTTTTGACTTGAGGAGATGAAAAAACAAACAGAACATGCCCTGTTCGTTGAATGTGTTCGCATGAAGAGGGAGTTATATATCCCTGGTTTCTTGGTAAACGCCTTTAGAGATAACCTAATATGAATGTGGACAAATATACTGTGATACAATACAGTGGAAAATGAATAAACTAATTGTGCACTTCTCCTGAAGATAACCAATTCTGTGTTCTGGAGGAGGGGGTGTCTCCAGAAGGAATACTTCTTTTCGCTTTAGAACAAACTGTCGTATTCATGATGAAATTTATTAATAAACATCATTTGTTTGAATGTGCGGGCCTGCTTTACTTGCAGTCAAAAATTACGTGTCCAGAGCGTGGATCTGCTCTTGTATATAAGGAACTTCAACGTTATAAACATGGACATAGTTGCGCTATCTGAGACACGGCTAGCTGATAAGGGGCATTTTTCTAAGTAAGCTAGGCGCTACACACTTTTATGGAGTGTTAGGACAGATGGATCTACGATAAAATCAGTGGGGCTTTTGCTATAAAGGCATAAACTCTTTCAAGCCTGGAAGAACTTCCCTGTGTAGTTAGTTACCGGATCATGATTATAAGGCTACCTCTGCTAAGTTGTCGTTATACAACCGTGCATCCACTATTGATTCAACAGAAGATGAAAGGTTGCTTTCTACCTTGCATTGTGTAGCGTAGTTAGACGCATTCCCTCTGCTGAGAAGATCGTCATTCTCGGGGATTTTGATGCTAGGATGGAAGAGATTTGAAAACGTGGAATGTGCTGGGTAAACACGCAGTAGACAGGTGTAATAGCAATGGTCATATGTTGTTGAAGTTTTTTTCAGACATGGGTTTAACATCGTTAACACCGTGTTTCAGCAGAAGGACAAATCCAAGACGCCTTGGATGAATCCTGGTTTCAAATAATGACACTTGATAGACTATATGTTAGTCAGAAAACGTGAGATGATAGGCCAATGGCAGTCTTCGTTTAATGCGTGGTGCAGAGTGCTAGACCGATTATCGGTTGGCCCATACAATGTTTTATTTTATTGTAAAGCTAAAGATGAGGGTCCTAGTGTGGCTCTCCCAAATCGACTAAATGTTGACCGTCTAAGGGGCAATCCTGGGAAAGAGATTAAAGAGATTTACGGTGAAAACTCTTGACTTGTTTTATGGAGACTGTCTATGAGGTAAGTGAGAAAAGATTAGGTCATTGTGAGCGTAAGCATCAGGATTGGTTTAATGAGAATTATACTGAAATTCAAGCGCTGCTTGATTCAAAGGCCAGTGCGTTGCATGGTTATCTCGGTGGTAGTTTGACCGATGGTTAGCAACATCGATTGATGGACAATTTAAGGCAATCAAAGGTGAAGTGCAGTGGAGGGTAAGAAACATAGAGGACGAATGATGGAGGCAGAAAGCTGAGGAAATACAGGTAGTGTACACCATACTGCGTGCGGTTTATGGACCATCCAGACCACTTATCACACTCTTGCGCTCGAAGGATGATGAAGATCTACCTCGAGACTCTATCGACGTTCTTCATAGATAGATGGCCACCTGAGCAGTCTTTCTGATGTTGATCAAAGTTTGTTAGGTCGATTTCAAGTAACCTGGTCAAGGATATCTTGGCAAAGGTTTCCTCTCTCCATAAGTTTGAAGCACCCGTCAATAAGCTGAAGAGTAGAAAGTCCCCTGACCTGAATCAGTTGCATGCAGGAATCTTTAAATGTTCTGGACCCAAGATGATGAAAAACTTCGAAGACATGTTGCAGAATGCTTGGCGTGATAAGTATAGTTAACAGAATTGGCGGGATGAATTGATGGTAGTGCTTTACAAGGGAAATGGTGCCAGGGATGAATGTGGAAACTATCGGTGAACCTCTTTGCTGTCAGTGGTCGGTAACGTGCTCTGTAGGATCGTGCTGGACAGAGTGCTGGAGAACATTTGTGTCGATGTTTTGTACGAGTCGCAGTGTGGTTTCAGAAGTAATGGAGTTATTGTTATTTTTTATTGTTTAGTTGAAATATACACTGCTTTCAGTATTTTTAACGTCTTAGATCATATGGAAGATTTTCCTAAGTCAAGCTTGTATTGAGAAATTGTAGATTCAATCGTGTAGAGCCAATGTATTATTCGTGGGTTTAATGTAGCTATTGATGTTTTCGGGGCATTCCTCCAAGAGGCATTTTACTTGCTACCCTACATTGGTTTCATCAACTTATTTTGTTATCTGGGAAAGTTTTTTTATTATGATTATTACTATTATTATAAGGTAAGCAGTTATTAATTTCTTGTAGTAGATTATAAATCTGATCTTACTAACAGAACATTTCGATGTATTATATTTCTTATTAGTTTCTATCTCATTTACACATGTATTCATATATATATATATATATATATATATATATATATATATATATATATATATTACAGGCAAAGTGGTTTGTGGCATTCCATTCGTCAACTGTAGGGCATTTGCACACGACACCCTTGCCAATCTCTGACTCCCGGCCATCGGTACTCGTCACCGGAAGTGATGTAACCATAGGAAGTGATGCCATGAGATAGTCAATTAATCCCATGGAAGTCCGTCTCCAGCCCCCCTTCACAAGCTTTTTGTTCGTAAAAGCTGCCAGTACCTCTTCCTTTTAGGGTTTACCATCAATGGATAAGTGAACTTTCTCTTACGGAACGACCACCGTCATATATACACTGCTTTTAGAATTTTTAACGTTTTAGATCATATGGAAGATTTTCGTAAGTCGAGCTTGACACGATAAAATGTAGATTTAATCGTCTACACAATGTATTATTCATGGGTTTAATGTAGCTATTAGTGTTTTCGGGGAATTCTTCAAAGAGGCATTCTAATTGTTAAACTACATAGGTTTCATTGACTTAGTTTGTTATCTGGGAAAGTTTTTTTTTTAATGACGTAAGCAGTTGTTAATTTCTTGTAGTAGATTATAAATCTGATCTTTATGTTGTTTACTGACGAAATATTTCGATGTATTATATGGCTTCTTATTTTTTATCGCATTTCAAGTTGTTCTTGTAATAATGTTATAAATTATCATGTGGAAAAAAAAGAAAAATTATATGCCATTTTCTAAATCACACCTTAAAATCACTGTACAGTTATTTTAGCCAGGTTCTTAATATGTTTTAAAAAAATATATAAATTTTGTACAAACTCAGGGCATCACTACTTAAAGAAATCAAAATTTAATTGTTATGGAAGCATATAAAATCATCAAGATTTTAAACGAAATAGTAATCAAAAACTGCCTAAAGACGATTGATTATCTCAGTTGAAATTACTTTCGAAAACCAAGCAAAAAGAAAAAAAAAGAAACGGATAAATTAAGACGACTGTGAGACATTCTTGTACAGATTCTACCAATAAATGAAAACGGCACTTCGTAAAATTGAAAAATTAAAAAAGGGGAATTAAGGAAAAACACTCCATGCTATTCAACAACACTTGTCTGAATCTATGTATATAATTATATTTTATAATATATATATATATATATATATATATATATATATATACATATATATATATATATACACATACATATACATATATATGCATATATATATAAATACATATATATATATATATGTGTATATATGTGTATATATATATGTTTTGTTTTTTTTTTTTTGTTTTTTTATTTTGGCGATGCGTTCGGAATGAATTCAATACTTTACGAACGCGCATGTTTTACCTAAATGCGAGTTTGGAATAATTTTCCCTTTAACCATTTGCTACACCACATAATGCGGTATCTACCAAATTACTCAGACAATTTCGGGTTTAAACGTTTTAAATTTTCCATGAAGTGTATTCAAAGATAGGGCAAGCTTTTTAACTGGTTTGGGTCGAAAATCTGAGCTTCCAATATATAAAAGTATGTATGTATATTTGCATATCTTCATGAATTTTTTACAGAGGCGACGGATTTCCACAAGGTTAGTACCGTTTTGTTTATTAAAATTCACACTGCCCTTTAGACTGTTGCACTAATACCCTTAATATATATATATATATATATGTATATATATACATATATACACATATATATACATATATATATATACATATACACATATACACACATATATATACATAAATACATACACATATATATATACCTGTATACATATACATATACAAATATACATATATATACATATATGTATACATATATATATATATATATAACTATATGCATATATATATACATATATATATACATATATATATATACATTTCATCAATGTTCCGTTTTATTTCACGACTTCCTCAAAAGTAATTAAATTAAAATAATAAAAAAAACACAAGCAAAACTATTTTAAAATTATCTAGTGAAATGTGTGACGTGGTGTTGTTTGGGAAACGGAAAAACACGAGGAGAATCCAAATAAAAACAGAGAATGGAGATTTTATTGACGTCATTTAGTCGTTAATGAATTTTTAAAAGATATGACGCAGTGTAAATATTTCCTGGAAATATGTCCGTTAACAATGAAATATAGGAAATGAAATGGCTGCATTTTAGTTATGTAATTAATTGATTTAGTTTGTATGTATTGACTATTATTGAACCTGTTTCTATTGTGTCAGATGGTTAACTTGTGTCTACAACATAATATATATATATATATATATATATATATACATATACACACACACACACACATATATATATATATATATATGTATGTATATAGGTTTCATAGAAGATCAGTACGACATAGGTAATGTCGCTTTATTCCGCACTCATTTCACTGTCTGTTTACAATGTTTCATCCGCAAAAAAGGGGTTAAAGAGTATCTCAAATAGACGTCTATATATTATTGTTCATATTGTTTGGATGTAGAACAAGAAGATCCGTTGGTCTTCTATTGCATATACATCTACACACCTCCATATGATGATTGCAACGTATGATCAGACGAGTGTCACTCCCTCAGACATTTAAAATCCATGAGCCCAAATGCCTGAGCGAGTATCTATACAAATATTATGTTACAGATTCTTAGCTTTGTAAGACAGCTTAGTCTCTCTCTCTCTGTGTTCAAAATGTTGAGATGCAGCAACAAGCAAGGGCAAGATAGCCAGCAACAAATTAAAATGCTGAGCAGCTTAATGCGGGTACTGGTCTTCCGCTTTATGGTTTTTTAAATCAGAGATTTGCTTACGGGAACCGTCTCCACCCCAATACACATATACACACACACAAATACAGGTGCTCGTTGGCCGTTGACCCAGAAAAAGAGTTCATTGGCCCTTTGGAAGTCTTGTCTCCCTGAAGGATAAAAAAAAACACACCTCCATATACGCACTCACATACGCGCACACACACACACACACACACACACACACACACATATATATACATACATGTATATATATATATATATATATATATATATATATATATATATATATATATATATATGATAGGAAAGGACCGCTAGAGATAAATAATAGATATGTAGCTAAATAGATAGATAAAGAGACATAGAGAGAGAGAGAGAGAGAGAGAGAGAGAGAGAGAGAGAGAGACAAAAAGAGAGATATTAAAGCACTAAAGACCGAGAACCGGGGCATGTTTCTTGTTTCAAACGTGATCTTATTACCTATTGGCATATAGAGTATAAAATTTTATCTTCGATCAAATCTCTTCAATCAAGGATGGGCTGATTTCTTTATCATAATGCGTTGAAACTGTAAATTCGATTTCATCTCAGTTATGAGGTGTCTGTTTTCACGTGTAGAAACATGATGATAACGAACTTGCAGCCGAGTTTGTCGCTCGTCTAGCTACGTTTGTATCTGTTCTCACTTTTAATACACAGTTTACTCTCCCTCATACGTACGTGTTCAACACAGATCTATTTGATGAGCTATGAAAGAGGTTGATAAGCAATCATTACAAATATTAGAGCCCAATATTTATAACTTATTCTGATATAAAATAATAACATATTGCATTTGGAATAGTAACTAGAAAACAACAAAACGAGCAACTAACATGAGATAATGAGGTTTGCAAGAATCACTTTATTTTCTAGACTTATATATAATGATTCTCACTGATGGGAGCTCTCAGTTTGGCCTGCAGGTAATGTGCTTTTTATCAGAAAAGTGTGCACACTGTTTAGAAAGGTTTCCTCTAAACGACTGCTCTACATATTGTAAGTGCCCATATCATGTATCTGTTCAAATTATCGCAATAGAAGATAAATAATGACTGAAAAGAAATCAATATGTCTGCGTTTTTAACAGTGTGTCACTGACGAGGTATTTAGAATCAGGAATCAAAAATAAAAGAGAGGAAAGTAGTTTTCTATTTGCGTCTAAGCATGTTTTAAAAGAATTGGTCTGTTTATTTTTTATATTTCATTTATTTCGCATTGCTTCTACGAGCCAATACCCTTTCTAACTCATAATTGCCGAGCGAACGTCTGCCTAATTTAACAAATCAAAAAGCTGATAGGCGCAATAACTACTAGCGTGACCTCGATGACGCAACACATATATAGATTCTTTACGCCCGCGGAAAAAAGTAAAACGAAAAACAAAACTATTTTTTCTCTGAGTAGAGATATTTAATCCAAAATTAATACGTATTTTATCTTAAGAATACTTTACATACTTTATCTTAAGAATACTTTACATACTTTATTTTTATTTTAATCAACTTATGTTTTTTCTATATTTACCATTTATGTTAAGATGCCTCTACTGGCCAATATGTAGTTATATGTTTCAGTAAATAGTCTACACTAACAAATGTATGTAACTAATTGCCATTATATGTATTTATATTTTTTTCTAAACTAGGACTTACATGTCTTTTCTTGTTTAGCCGAAGCCACACAAATTATTATTAAGAACCAAAATATATTCTAAAGCAAATAGTTTAAAGGTTTATTTTCTTTTAAATGGAAAATAGTTTAGTAAGACAAATGTTCTTAAAACGAAATGGAGATATCTAGATATCGCAGAAAACAAGAAATAAAGAAAACACTTCATCATTGTAGGTTTTATAGGCACCGTAATAAAGGACGTCCTTGGAACGTTTTTTGACATATATATATATATATATATATATATATATATATATATATATATATATATATATATATATATATATATATATATATATATATATATATATCTTCTCTTCTCTTCTTCTCTATATAAATAAAATGAACTCATTTTTTCACGTCGGAGTTTGACCTTAATAGGATTTAAAATCAAGATATTTCATGCAAATATAATATGCAGAAACGGCAGAACAATATCTGAGGTGTGTTATAGGCTTATTATTTCTCAAATTCCTCGATCATCTTAGATTTCTATACTTTTTCTGCTGAGAAGTCACGGCCAAAATCGGTTAAGTTCAATGGAAGTGGTAAAATATTTTCTCTCTAATAAATTCCTCCTCCCCCTGCCACCACTTAACACCGTTTGGGGATCGTTCACCAGGAACAGTTAAGAAGAGAACACCGGTTAGGCTTCGTAGTTCTTTCATGTGAAGTTATTTAAAATCACTAAACTAAGCTGCAGTGCTCTGTGGCGTAGTGGTTAGCGTGCTGGACAATTCACATTATATTTTCACGTTCGCTCCGACCTACCGTAGTCGTTTTTTTTTTTTCCTAAACAACTGGAATGGACTTTTCTTGGTGGCCGAACTGTTAACGTTGCAGATGTTTTTTTTTTTTTCACACTGTATTTTCCTACTTTTACTCATGATGCCGGGTTTGATCCTTCCTACTTACCTACCATAACATTTTTTAAAACTCCCCCCGTCCCGGAAACAAACAGTCGGGCAACGCAGGGTACCCCCGCTATCGTCCCTTTCAATTGTTTTACTCTCGGTCTTTCCTGTGTATAACTATTACTTTGTCTAACTAACGAATGGATGTGGTCAGTTATACACGACTATTCAAATACCTCCACATATTATGTTTGTCCGGTGTTTACGTTTATTGTGCAATAAAATCACACCCGAGCTTTAGAAAAAAAAAACTCCGGAGTTTAACAGGATATATTTGAATACGTTTATATCCGCAAAAATTATATACTAAGAACACTTATATTTTTTGTTACTAGGGAGTCGCCACGTATTAAGATCAAGACGTATCAAGGTCACTCCATGATAATGAGGAAATCAGTGTGCTGTTGACAATGAAAATGTGAAGAAAACATTGATGACTGAAATTATGTATAATTGGCTTTTAAGTGAACTCGCCATTAAGAAATTACTTTCATTGTACTTCATGAACACCATGGCGGAGCTAGCATGGAAAACAGCTTAAAACACAGCTGCCCACTTATTATGAGCATAACGATATAGAATAGACGATTTTACAAGGTGGGAAATAGTTTGCACTGAAGATACATAGACACTACGTAGGTTGCGATGATTGTTCTGCACTTTATTACGGCAGGATATGAGGTTGAACGACTCATCAGTGTTGAACGCAAGCCTTGATAATTGGAGTTTACAAGGCTATTTGTAAATGCCTATCAGAGAGAAAATATTCGCTGGATGAGAAGGAATTCATACCTTACCACTAGTCGCTTTTGGATAAAGTCAAAAAGGTATTAAGTTTATATATCAGACTTCGCCAACTAAGCTTCTACCTTTCAGAGTACTTTATATTTGAACCTTCATTTTTAAATATGCGTATACATATACCTGTGGTATCACACATTTTATGTGTTGGTAGGGAAAAACTTCGGAAAGGGGATGTTGCTTTGACTTTTGCCTTATTTTTGGAAATGTTTTAATAAAAGGATTACACGTTTTTTGAAATATGTTAATGACGCTAAGCAATATCAAGTTAAAAATCCGCGAATGAGTTTTGAATGAATATTATAGTATAACAATAAAAATAATAAATAAATAAATGTACTATTACAAGTAAAAGTATCAGGTCTCTCTCATTATGCTAATTTCCAAGATATATTCTCAGATATCTGGGCAGATATTCACGCGGTGTCATGGCTTAGATATCGTGTCACATATGCATGTGACGCCATGGCGTTTTGGAAGAACAGGACTAGAATCCAAACATTGGAATTCCTCCAGTCTTTTTTGCTGTAGTACGAAAAATCCAAACCTGCAAGCATTAGTTATAACTCAATAACATCCACAGAATTCTGGGCATAAATGTCTTTAATATCAGATATTTCTCTCTTCTATTACGTCCGTAATTAAAATAAATATATCAAAAATTATCTATGAGGAAGAGTTCATAATAATGAAGTTTACGTGAACACTTTCATATGTTGAGCTACACATATTTCCAAGAAATAAAAGATACATTACAATGATAAAACAATGTTAAGATAGAAACTATCTATTTGTGGGACAAATCCACACAATGTGTCAGAATTTTATAACCGAGCAAAACATTAAACATACTATTTTAACTTTTCTGTTACTCACAAAAAAGAAAATAAATGTATTTCCATGGCGATTAAATATAATTAATTGTGTATACATCCCTAGTGATATAACTCTAATTTAGAATACGCACCTACATACTCAACAGGTGGGGAATAAGTATTCTCCTCGAATATGAATAATTTTAACAAATATACTTATCCCAAAAGATAATCAAGTTAATATTTACAAAAGATAGACATCAACAATTTTATTAATCAAGCTTGGAGTAGTAAGGATGGCTCTCTTACACAAATCGTTGGACACAATATGGTTTTACTAAGAGGTTACTTTAGTTAAACTCCAAAACATTTCTATTTGCTAGATTCAGTATATTTTTGTAATAATAATTCACTTGTTTTATAACGAAAACACAATTGCTAATGTTTTTAAAGTCAGTTGAATGGAAAAAGTGAAAAGTAACCTGAAATGGAACCATACTATTTTAAATGATATTAACTATTTTTAATGCTATTCCGCGCGTTACCAGTTAATTTATTACCTGAGAAATCATGCCGTTATATAAATATCGGAAATATCACAAAACGCGTGGCATAAATTAAATGTGTGAATAGGATAATCCACTTAAATTCTAGGATATAGATATCTATAAAACCGCGGAAGAAGACGTCGGACTAAGTCCTCATCAGTAGATCCCCAATCAGTGTTGGAGTCTTAACGAGAGAGTGTTCTTACAAAATTATTTTACAGCATTATAATAAGTACGAAATATAGTTGTAACATAACAAACAGGTTTACTTCCTTCTGTCCTCATTGTCATCTTATAGTCAATGGATTATCATATGGTAAAAAAATATTTTACAACGTACTATTCGAATAAATTGCGTGATAAATATGATAGGGAGGCTCGTGGGACCACTTTTGTTTATAATAGCAAAATTATCGCTAGTCGTGATATCCTCGTGTAATCAGCAGAACAGGAGACAAGTTTCCGGGTTTACAGATGTTTTGTTTTAGTCTAGTAAAATAAATATAATAGTAAAGTATTGTAGAGCAAAATTGATGCAGCAAATACTTTTATGAATTAAAGCCGAATGAAAGATTCATCAATACACAGCTATAAATATTACATATATTTGCATGCTTCTAGGTCTTTTGAATAGTTGAGTGGAAACGAACTACCGTCGTAATAAACAGTAATTTTCTACATGATAAATACAGGAAACAGTATTTTTTTTATTTGTTATAAACCTGTTTAAAGTTTTACATGTAAAATACGTGAAAAAAAGTTAGAAAATGTATTAACGAGGACATACAAAGTAAGGGATATACAACCGACGAACGCAATTGGTTTGTGCGCTTAATTGCGACTTCCGCTTCATGAATTATCTTCATGTATTGATTGTGTAAGAATCAGTTACTTCTAAGATAGCACTGGTAGTAAATCACAACACTTATCTGGGCTTAGACGACGGAACATTGCATCTTTCGACCCAAAAAGCAGTTAAAGTATTACATACTTTTTTCGATTTGAAACCTTATCCACGTTAACCATTCAGTGCATTTCCTTTGCACTCAAATCTTTCTGAATGTTCAGTTTCCAGTTTATGTTGGGCTTTACTGTCTTTCTACTTCCACCAGAACTTATTAGAAAACCTGCTTGGTTAATCTCTATTAGGCAAATCTCAAGTTATATCGACGAAAAGATTAGAAGTCGTGTGCAGATTATAATCAGTATTATATGCTGCTATTTAGAACGTCTGTGCATAACCTTTCTGATACACTTCGGGCTAAAGAATGTAATTTCTATTTGCTGATAAAATTTCATAAAAGTAGAGTTAGACTATTACATAGACCGATGTTTCCACGATCTCTAACAGAATCCTTCTTACTATGAATCTTATATGTGACTCAATTTGTAGGTATATTTTTTGTTTGGTTCAACATTTTAAGGATTCTTAACTGCATTGGCGTCTTTACTGTTGTTTCTGTCTACAGCCTTATCAAACTAAACGAAATGGTTCTTCAGGGGAAAAAGCTGAAATAGATACTTCTTATTTTTTACATTTTGTTTGGAGCTTATATAAGAATTTGTTTTTTATTAATAAATGCCTGTGATAACGTTAGTAGGTTAATTTTTTGTTCCTTTATATGCCTAGACATTTACGGGGAATACCTAAATTGTCATAATAATGACATAAGGAGGAGTTACAGAGAGTTATTTTTTCCAAAAAAGTGTCTCCTCTGTTTTTCTAATAATATACAATAATAATTTTGTGGCTAGAGAAAAAAAGTATGATTCACTTTCCGCTTGAAAATTCGATCTGCAATCGAATTATCTTCTACTCAGCGATATTTCCAGATTTCATTTATACTGTTCTTCCGTTAGAATAGATGATTTACTGAAATCTAATCATCTTTTTTGACGGCGTAACCTATAAATATTTTCATGCAATTTTCTTTTTCTTCAATAAGAAACAAAAAATGTTTGTACGAGATATTTCCGTTATTTCTATAATTATCGGATGAATTTATGTAGCAAACATATCTAAGAACACTGCTAGATATATACATTTCCTTTTTTGTTAAATTTGCAAAAGAAACTCTCTCAGACACAGAAAGTGACTTTCAGATACTAGTAGTGTATTCATATTGTTAAATTTGCAAAAGAAACTCTCTCAGACACAGAAAGTGACTTTCAGATACTAGTCGTGTATTCATATTGTTACTAGTTACTCCATTTTCTGCTCCATATAATCTGATTCTTTGATCACAACACTGTATATTATATAGTATCTCCTATTGCCGTTTTAGATTACCAATATATGTGTTACCTTTCTTTCTACGCTTTCCTTCTCAACATCTTAATTTACCCTCTTCACTCTATCTGCTTCCCCGTACCTAATTTGGCATCACTTCTTCCTTTCACTATAGCGAATTCACAGCCCTCATGCTCATTGATCTCTCTCTGTATATAGTTTCCCCTCATCTAACTATTTTATTTTATCTCTTTGTACATGTTACCTATGAACTATATAGCTCTCTCTCTCTCTCTCTCTCTACCTGTTCCTTTCCACTTTCTATCTCTTTTACTGTATGTTTACCTTCCATATCTCATTTTCAGCTATCTCTCTCTCTCTTTCTGTCTCTTTCGCTCTCTTTCCCTATCTCTACCTTTTGGCCCACTCTCCATTGTTCTATCTTTATTAAAGACATTATAATTTTGCATGACTCGATTATGAGAAAAACGAAATTCTCAATAAGGACGTAGATCTTAATTAAATTAGTAGATATTACGCGAGACATTATCTTAATACAACAATTTGAAAAGTTTCATATAATACATTAATATAAACATCAAAGGCTCGGTTATATTAAATTCAGTTCTAAGAAGTAGTAGTTTTAAAATATTATTCAAGCACAAAAGATATTCCTCGCATCTCTTTGTATATTGCATAAAACTATTCGTAGAAAATTTCATGAGAAAATATATAATCCATATACATCCAAGAGTAACAGAATGTACGCGTGTGTTAAACTGATACACGCTTACGCCACTACTCACATATCACTATAGTCAATAAAAGATACTAATCAAATGTTGTATATAAAAAATACTAATCAAAGGTTGTATATAAAAAATACTAATCAAAGGTTGTATATATTGGGCGAGGTATATAGGAAAGGTTCAAAAAAGAGATAAGGGGAAATAGATGTGTACAAAAGGAAGGCGACAAAAAAAAGGTATAGATAGAGAAGTATGGATAATAAATATACCAAAATATGTACATAGATTATTTAGACCAGGAAAAAACGCGTGGAAAATATCTCGCAATTTGAAATGCAAAATTTTCATTTACACTTTCCGGAAAATGTCGGTAAATGTTAAGCATTCGCAGTTTCAATAATAGAGAGAATTGATATTATTTTAATCGTTCCTGTCGATTTGTTTGTGAAGTGGCTTGAGAGCTAAATGTGTTGGTTTCCGTTGAAACTACCCTAGTCATTTTAATAACTTTTGAAATCAGCTCTATATTTCACGCTCTCACTCTCTCTATTTTTCTCTCTCTAAATAAATAAATGTATATATATATATATATATATAATAAGAGAGAGAGAGGGAGAGAGAGAGAGAGGGAAATAAAAAGGAACACACCGTATTATGTGTTCATCAACGGTTCGCCTTTATTTCGAGACTTCCTCTGGATGAAATAAAGACGAAACATTGATGACCACATAATACGGGTTGTTCCTTTTTATTTCTCTATTTTGTCGGAATACTATTTCCATTATTTTCACCATATATATATATATATAATATATTTATATATATATATATATATATATATATATATATATATATATATTGTTATATATTTTGACAAAAAGATTCCAGCAGACAGGTCTATAATTTAAAAAAAAAAACACGTGAAAATGAGAGAGTATTATTTATAATTTTAATTTACAGGAAGTTTAGATGAGAAAAATGTCGGTATCGTCGATTTCCTCTTATGATATGGGAACCGTTTTAGGTATCCGAATCAAGCTCTCTTCAGCAGATACGCATGATTATAACCGGAATATGGATCATATAGATATATTACAGGATCTCGTTCAGGTTATTCCGAGTAAAGGAGATCTTGCAAGATATTTAAATAATACCTCATTCGGTTTTAAAACGGATGAGTATCGGCTTAAATAGCTTGATAATTCATTACCCTATTTTCAGGTTTGAAACCGATTATACGGATAGTTCTGTCTCATCTAAACTTTCTGTAAACAAATATTAATAAAAATGATATTATATATTTATTTAGAAGCAGGGATGCCCGAGGTTTACAAAAATTGGATGAGGATCTACGAATATTTCACCTACAAATAGTAATTAAAATTTTGCAATTTGATCGATGTATTTTCTGTTCTAATTTGAGGTACACACCGGTGTACTTCAATGAATATACACCTACTTTTCTGAAGTGATTAAATCCGCAATACATTACAATGCTGATTTCATAATTTTTTTATATATAATTGTTTACATTACAATGTTAAATGCAAAAGACAAAGACAATTCATTCGTTGTGCTCTAAACAGAAATATTTATTTTGAACATGGCGCCTGCATTTCAAAGAGCCTGACTTTTCTACTTCTACGGTGAGGACGGTTTGAATCGTAGTGTAAAATGCAGAAGTCAATATTCTGGTTCAATTTTATTCGAAAAAACACATAAATTTCGATCGCAAACCTGCTATATAAAACAAACTTCTGTTTATTCTATGTACGGAACTTTTCTGCTTTTGGGTTAAATAAACATCTTAAATGCTATTTTTTGTTATTTTAGGCAATATAACTCGTCAACTTACTCCAAATTTATGTCCTTTATTTTCTTGTTTTCTCGATAATTAATAATGTTTTACACAGAAATCACCGCACATCAAGGTCCAGAGGGCACTCGAGGATAAGTGTTAATGGGTGTACATTAGCCAATGTGATTATAGCGTAGTAAACATAAGCCGTGGGAATTTTGTAAATTGGATAACTTAGGGGAACCGTTAATCAAGAACTTGATTACGGAAATTATCGTTAGTGGTTTGGGCTAGAATAGTATATTCCGTGATAGTTTGGCAAGACGGACCATATGTTGAAGCTCAGCTTAGTACTGCCCATGAAAATCACGATAAAGCAGAGACAGGCTCGCAACGCCTCTTCTGTGGGAAAGATGTGCAGGGAAGAGAAAAGATCATCCCCCACTAAGCTACGAAGTCTATTTAGAACGCTGACAAGGCAAGATAAACTGCTGTTAGCAGCTCCTGCCCAGATTTGGCAAGAGTACTCGATCGTTGGCCGTACTTGGCTGAATACATTCCGTTGCACATCCTTTAGAAGAAAATTACATCTGCGTAATTGTTTTTTTGAAAAATCGGATCATCCCTTTTGGTGTGTGTATAAGCCGAAGTCAAACAGGAACATATAATGTTCTTTTTATATAATTACAAGCAGGGCTCCCCGGCGTTGCCCGTTGGAGCAAAAGAAAAAGATGTGTTAGTAGGCATGCAGGTTCGAACCTATGACGCGAAGCTGGGAAAATTTTAAAAGCTGACATCTTATCGATACACTATGACGCCACAAGAAGGGAAAATTTAGCGATGCCAATCAAAAACTTGACTTGCTAAGTGAATGAGTTCACGCAAGTGCAGAAATGAACGTCTGGCTTCAGGCCAGTTAAGCTTCCCGCTTTCTTCCGTTCTCCACTATGTTGGGAGAAAACCAGCCACACACAAAAAAGGAGACCTCCTGCAGTGTCCAAATGAGTAGCAATTGTCTGATATGAAGGGTCCCCCCACATATTACAATCTAGGAAATATAATGAAACTTCTAAATAAATGTAACCTCATCGAGATGTCCAGCGAAAAAAAAAGCCTTTCTTGAGCAAAAAAAGCGCGCACGACTGTTTTGCCTTTTATATATATTGACTAGCAGGAGGTACTCGGCGTTGTCCGGGTGTTTGGGTGTGTGTGTGTGTGTTTTTAGGCAAATCAAAACAAAACTCGTTGTCCGGGTGTTTGTTTTAAAAAAAAAGATGTTTGTATTATGTTGGAAGGATTAAACCCGAACCATTGACGCGCATTTGGAAAATAACAAAGTGTGAAAAAAAAAAAAAACATGAGACGTTTAACGGAACCATGTTTGAATTTATTTAAGTAAGATAAAGAATTGGCAGGTGCCCCTATTTGACGATTTAACGTGATAGAAATAGTTTTAAGAAGTTGTGAGCCGACCGATCGCTTCTCGGAAAAAAAAGTTTTTCTCGGACATACACGAAAACGCACGCACACACCCACACACGCACGCATATTACACAAATACACACACACACACACACCCATTTTCGCTTCTATTTATATAGATGTCATTACCTAAAATACAATTAAGATAGACTATGAAAATATTTCTTAAAATAGTTGGTTGAAATTATTCCAAAGGCTATATGTTAAACTGATATTTTTAAAAACTACTATCGTTTTATACTAAAGATGTTCATCTGAGTTGTTCATTTTAAACGAATACTTAGTATTCGATTTATAAGAACCATGTAACATATAATTGTTTTCCTTTAAATAAAAAAAACAAGCGGTAGAAATTAAGATGATTTAAGGTTTTATATTACCACACAAGTTTAAACGAGTATGTTTCTAAAATGTGAGACCTAGTCACGCTTCCATTAAATGAATGTGTTAAATGTTGGCTAAATAAGTTTTAAAATTGGTTGTGAGAATTTTGAAATGGACATAAATCGATAGCTTCCTCTATGATTAACCTACAAGATGAAAACTACTTTTAAAAGAAACAAAAAACGATTACAAAATTTTCTCTTAAATACTGCCGAAAGGAACAATTAGCTTGTTTGTCCTTTTGATGTAAGCCTCTATAAGCCGAAGAATAAAAAGGCCAACACCTCAAACATATTTTATAAAATTATTTCAAATTTCTTGAAATAAAAAAAAGACAAATTAATAATATTTTTTGCACACAAAAATAGAAATAACTTAATTGCTTGAGAGTTGTCATAATTTAGGTACTAATTCATTTTACATGCATAAATACACTTTGTATAATACGCATTATTCGAATTTCTTATTTTAACAGTTGATCGTGAAATATGTTTAATATACGTTCGTATAATAATCCTGAATAATGTTATTTGATACGAGGGAACAGTGTGATTAGACACAACTAATGCACGGCTGACTTCCTCATCTTTGTTGTTATAGTCACAACGTTTCGGCCGTTTTGCCCTCCGGCCTTCGTCAGGTGTTTTGTATCGAAATGGGGAACAGTTTGTTAGGAGTCTCGAACCCAACCCTTTATTATTATACAAAATACCTGGTGAAGGCCGGAGGGAAAACCGGCCGAAACGTTGTTACTATAACAACCAAGATGAGGAAGTCAATCCGACAATCTCAATAGATGAAAACATCTCATCTCCAGAATTCAGACAATTAATAATGCACGGCTGTTTAGACTAATAATAGAACGATACAAACATTCAAGTTATACTGGATTATTTAATATAAGTATAGTGTATGTTATTATAAAGTATATGGTAACAGTGTATAATGTGGACGTTTAGACTCAAAGCAGACACCACTGCGTTAGTTCCTACGTCGTTGTATAATCTGAGGTGTATTTATACAACTATTGCAGTATTTATAATTTGAGAACATATGCACGCAGATAAAAACATCTGAAATGCGTAGTACATTTATAAAAAATATGGATACTATGTGAGAATATTAATTGCAGATGACAAAAATTAGCACTACTTGCACAAAGAAATTGTGTTTGTCGAGAGTCCATAATTAGTTGCTATGTCCTTTTGTATAGAGATTAAAAATTGTCGCAGTTCCTTTAAAATTAAGTATGTTATTGCTATACGTGATATAAGATTACTGGCCAATTTCTTATGATTTCAGCGTAAAAGAACAGCCAAAACAAGTATGTTAAAACACTCTACGAAAGCTATATTTTAATAGCAAGTGAATTTCAAAAATGCACGCTAGACGTGAGGACACTATAACGGAACAATATGCAATAACAGTTTGTTTATACATGAAAAAATGTCACAGAAATGTATGGAATGTTTCAGAGTATTTCGGTCCATCTTGGATGCATCCAAAATCAGTTTATAATTAGCATAATATATTCAATAGATGGCAGGGAGTCTGTGAGGGATGATGCGCTGTGGGAGATGTTAGGAGGTAAGAATACATTGCTCCAACAAGGAATTTCATGGATAAGGGCCGTCGGGTCTATAACTCCGATAATTGTGTTGTTGATATCAGTGTGGGGACTTTATACACATTTATTTGCGAGGTAATGAAAATGCGGAAGATAGGCTCTGATGGATGCTCTACTGATTATATATATATATATATATATATATATATATATATATATATATATATATATATATATATATATCAGAACTATATAGACGCAAGTAACCTGACTTGCTTTTTGTTTTTTCAATAGAATTTTTAAAATAAATCTGTAGAGTTGTTTTCTTTAAGGCGACAAAATTATCCTTCTACTCACTGAATGAGTTGTACATTAGAAACCACATTTAAACAATCGTTTTAAACTTTCTAGCAAATTAACCAAGGATATGTGATTCTTTCTCAAGAACCAACATGACTCCCAATTTATCATGTCAACATCAGACATGGTGTTTTACGCAATATCTAGAATTATGTATACACTCAAGCAAGGCTACTACTGATACTAATACAAATGATACTAATAACGGGTTCTTTATCATCACCACACTTTTCTCCTCCTTCCGTCATAAAAAGAGTAAGAAAAAATGCACAAATAAAAACAAAATAACGTAGAAGGCTTCGATGGGGAAAGATGGCAACGCCTTTGCTTTAAACACGGAGATAAATGGTACAAATACAGACTGGGGTCAATCATGGAAAAAAGATAATTGTACATAGAAATACTACAGCACAAACAGACTCACTTATAACAGAGACGGGGCGCGGTCAGAAAAAAAGAAACAAACAGAACTGAGACACTTTGACTCTAGCACATTTCTATATGAAGATAAATACAGGGAAAAACGTCCGCGAAGGTATAGAACAAAATAACAGAAAAATACGAGGCTTGAAGTATATTATCAGAAATTATAACAAGTGTAAGAACACAGCCAACAAGTTAAAGAACATGGAGAATTGATTGAGATTGTCGGACTGACTTCCTCATCTTAGTTGTTATTGTCACTCCGGCCTTCATCAGGTTTTTTGTATCGAACTGGAGAATTGAATTAAAAACGTATTACTATAATCATCGAACAGTGGATCGTCTCGGCGTTATGGCTCGCTTGCTTGGAACTTGTAAAGTCCTATTCGTATCTGTTTATGTGTCAAATTTTGAGTTATATGTACTAAACCTATACTAGTTCAAAGATTAACTTTCATTGTAAAAATCGCATTTACACAATTATATTAAAGCATTAGTTCTGTATATGCAACGTGTTGAAAAGTCTTCCACATTCAATGAATTACGCCATTTGTATATTACATTGAAAATATATTTTAATAATTAACTTTATATTGTTCATACTGTGTTCTAGGTAAATTGTCTTCATTGTTCTCTTAAAAGTAATATTTAAAATTTATTTATTTAATTTAGTTTTCAATGAATTTATATTAAATTTCATTATTTTTAAGTATTGCAAGGATACACCAGTGGGCCTTAAACATCGATGCGTATTTATTTAACTGTGAGAGATATTACGCATTAACTATTTCCCGCTAAATTTTCATAGACGAAAATTGATGTACATTATTCTTCCTAAATACAGAATGTGATTCACTGACATGAAAATTATTAGAAATTAAGACAGTTAGTGTAGATTGTATAGCAGTGCAATAGGCCCGCCGATAGGTTTCAACATTGCAAGGCCGAGTAATTACAGCTAGTTCCATATAATATTGAAACGCGGGCATTGGTGATTATTACTTGGATATTTCAGACAGCTTTTTCAATAATGCAAAGCAATTAGCATGTTTTTTTTTATAAAATGATGATAAGTATTGGATAGTTAAGGACGTTTGTTTTAAATTAATCATTCATCCATTTAAGCGATGCTGTGTGTTGTTCAAGCATTGGAGTCTGTGTTTTTAACTATCCATCTCTTACCCAGGAGGAATTACAGAATCTATTATTCCTCATCTCTACTAGCTGATTCTCGAATAAAGACTATCATATATTATCATAGATTTCTTTGCACTTATGCGCACAGTAGTTGTAGTTTCTTTTTTCTAAATCACTGCCCATACGATTCGATTGGCATGGCTCAGAGGTATAGTTTTATCAACACAACGATATACGAAACCATGAACAAAAATATATATGTGTTCTTCCGTATTACATCAGTCATTTTGGCCTTTTGGTCAAGATCAAAGTGTAGTATCTGTTCTTAAGATGCTGCACTTCCATTTCTTGTTCTCTTTCGGTGGAGGAGAAATCCTTCATTACTGAGACAATTTTTATTTTTGTACCTTTTCTCCACGTTAAAAAACGACACGAGTGTCTAACACTGCCCCGTGGGGAGGCATAGTAAATAGGTACATCAGTCATGTGCTTTACTTGACCTCATGTTACCCCGATTGCCCAAGGATCTCCCAGAAACCAGGAGAGAGAACGGAGGCGCCTTACATAGTTTTCGACAGGAGTAATGTTCCGCTACCTAAAAGATACAGAAACGTATATTGCTATCAGCGAATGATCACTAATAAAACTGACGTGTTGTTTTTTTTTTATAAATCTATTAATACGTGATACATCGGATCTAGTATTAGAAAGTAGAACACGAAAAAAATATGAAAAAATGGGAAAGAGAAAACGGATTTTAGCAGGAACATTGGTACATATTTTTTTAGTGAATCAGAATATTTTCTACTTGGAATTGGTCTACCCTATACTCTTCTTCATAGGAGTATTATTATGCAGAGGAGATTTGCCGCATCTTAAATGAAAATAGGTATGTGGAACAAGCAAACTTGATTTGAACATGCACACACGTTTTTATGTACGTGTTGTTTAACACCAAATCATCGTCGCCTCCTGATAACGTTAAGATAAATCAAATGTAAATTAACAAAATATTATGTTGTATTCATTGCGGTTATATTAATTCATCAGATAAAGCTGAAAAATATAAAATAATAATAAAATATATGTACCTTGCTAGGGTTTTTTGTTAGGACAAAGAAAAAATACGAGGACCTTCTGTAATAGCAATAGGAATAAAGTTACCTGGAAGATCCGAGGAGACGAGATTAAATTATTGGAAGACATGTAAATAAAAAGATGATCGGTTCAATACAAATACTAAAATATCTAAAAAAAAAACGCTGTAAAATCAATTTTACATATAAAATATGTGATCGCTTTTTAAGGTAGAATATTGATTTTTTATATAGTTTATAGAACGACTGAATTCGATGTTTTGATTGTTATTTCACAATTTAACTGGTTTTTCTATTTCGCTAGATTTCGCTAGATTTCATAACACGCGAAGGAATACGTTGTATTATTAGTCCCAGTAAAAGTCCAGCTTGTCTAACGTTACATTCTACATAGAAGGGATTAAATTTAGATTTGATCTTGTTAAGCTGTTTGCCCTACCATTACATTTATTGTATGAAATACCGAGTCATTTTTCTAATATAACTGATAATTATAGCTGTAAATTATAATAATGCTATTATACTATATAATGCTAATAGACGAATCGTGATTTTTCGAAATACGGTATAGTTCGACTTTGCTTTTAGAGGTTAATTCTCCAGGCATTACATGAAGATTCAAGAAAGAGCGGATTGTGTATCAGCTGAGATTCTCTATGTCAATTTATAGGTTTACAGCTATTTCTGTTTGCTATCTTCGATTGAACTGGTTTACCTCACATTAAACTTATCGTCTCACATCATATTGTTGGTGATAATTTAATAAATTCATGTTTCCAGTTCGTATTTCTTCATGCCAATAAAAAATTCCGTAATGAGTTTTGTTTGTAGACTCTCATTCATAAGATGTGCAACAGTTTTGTGTTAATTACGTTTAGTTTTATTAGGTTCTTAAAAACCTTTCATCTCACCATTACTCCTTTCCTTCGCTAGAAATGATTTCTACTAAGCGATTTATTCACAAAATCGAATTCAACACGGATTAAATGCGTGTATATCTAATAAGTGTGAGAACCATAGCTCTTTCTTTGTAATTGATTTGCAATAAAAGGTTATATTTATATATATATATATATATATATATATATATATATATATATATATATATATATATATATATATATATATACGATCCTTCGGACCTGGCGTTGTCTGAGTGTTTGTAGGTGTTTTGAGCAAAAACAAAAAAAAAGTGGTAGAAGTCAGGTAGGCTAGAAGCCGATAAAAGAAAGTCTGCAGTCCCTGAAGACGTAATCTCCCCGATACGGGTGATGACAGACACATTTATGCGTAAAGCAGGTGAACGATTATCCTCCAAATGTGTTAAAAACACACTTAAATTATGTGGCCATCAATGTTTGTATAAATAAATTTAATATACATGTTCTGTTTACTCATTGAGCACTCTTTGGTAGACACAGGTTGTTTCATTGGATGCACTTCTTGTTCTCTAAACTCTACTGCCATAATATATATATATATATATATATATATATATATATATATATATATATATATATATATATATATATATAGTTATTCAGAATAATGAAATACAATAAATGTACTAGTTTACATGTCCAGTGGTTTTGTTTGCTTAATGCGACATCGCAGACAGGTGTCCGATCGCTTTTATGTATTTAAGATTTTATTCACAATCTGATTGAAAACTTAAACTGTTTTTTTTTAAACTGATTTATGAAAATAGATTTTACCGGATTGATATAATAACAGATTTGTCGGATATCCAATCAACTAAACAAATACTGTGGAAATCTGTATGTATTGGATTGTTACTAGCTTCCTTGGATTTATTACAATACGCGTTGGAAAATATGTATATATCGGATTGTTACCAGGTATCTTGAATTTATTACTATACGCCTTTAATTTTTTTTACCTGGCGGATACCAAGAACATCCATTACAGGATTTAGCATGCACTTTCGATTTGAAATTCAATATTCTTTTTTTTTTTTTTTTTTTTGCAGAATCTATATACACTTCCCTTACTCTATGTAGCTAAAATTATTTAAAAACTTTAAAGCATTTAATTCAATTTGCTATGTTTATTACCTATAGCCAATCAGACGCAAACCTTTTATTACATGTGCTTGTATTTTCCTGCGAGGGCATGCATAAACATCGAACACTCATGGGTTAAGAAATGTATTTCACTATACTGTACTCATTGTCTTGCATACAATACATTTCTATATTTGAAATTAAACTTTTTCAAATCACAAATTTTAAAATCCTAAATTATTATATATATATATATATATATTATATATGTATATATACACACCTATATATATATATATATATATATATATATATAATTATATATATATATATATATATATATATATATATATATATATATATATATATGCGTAAGAGAATTTAACTAGTGCACATATAAAATTCTAATAATAAAGCTATTTTTTTCGTATAAACCTAATAAAAGACTTGTACACCAGTCGCGGTGTTAGAAATCAAAGTCATTCTCTTTAGAAATCTAAACGAAACGTAGAAAACTATTTGTCGCGACACTGTATCTCATAGCTGCTGTATAAACCTCATTAAGCAAATTAGTGCGTTGTTCGTTCGTGCTGAATTGAGAGAAATCCTAAATTATTATATATATATATATATATATATTATATATGTATATATACACACCTATATATATATATATAATTATATATATATATATATATATATATATATATATATATGCGTAAGAGAATTTAACTAGTGCACATATAAAATTCTAATAATAAAGCTATTTTTTTCGTATAAACCTAATAAAAGACTTGTACACCAGTCGCGGTGTTAGAAATCAAAGTCATTCTCTTTAGAAATCTAAACGAAACGTAGAAAACTATTTGTCGCGACACTGTATCTCATAGCTGCTGTATAAACCTCATTAAGCAAATTAGTGCGTTGTTCGTTCGTGCTGAATTAAGATACACTGACGTGTTTACCAGGGGAGCGTGATGGGTTGACAAGTTCAGTTGAAAACTTAGCAATTCGTCGAGACAGCTTGGATTTCGTCCATTAACGATGCTATCAAAAGTGAGCTGAAAGGGAGATTCTAATGACAGTAAAATTAAAGTGTTCCTCTTTACCATTACGTTACAAAATGTACTTTATTTTAGATAAAAGCATTTCAATATAGAAGTTTTCGCGATTCAGAAAAATATAGCATTTTTGTTACTTCACAAAAAATAGTTATAATCAAAGTATATGTGTAAGGCTGCACAGAAATGCAGAGCCATAACTGAACACATGTGCACTGGCAACGAACGGACGTATATGTTTGTATGTGTTGAGAGAATTCTTATCTTTGTTCGATGAACACTACGAAAGTTCAAACTAACCTACATAGACAACGGAATACACACTCATGAACATACGCACGAACATACACAAACATGCACACATTAATATATATATATATATATATATATATATATAAACGTATATATACTAGCTGAAGTACCTGTCGTTGACTAGGTTCAAAAACAGCCTACAGAAAAGAGACGGTGATTGATGAAAGTATGAGAGGTTATGACAAGGAGGGGATTATAAAGAGATAGGTTTTATACAGAAAGATTTTACCCTAAGCGAGATATGATGAAAGTAAAGATAATTTTCGCGAGAATATATTTTTATATCAACTTTGTTTCCATTCGTAGCCAAGAGTAACCAACAACATACATATATAATAATATAAATGTACAAGAAATAAATGTTACAATAGTATATAAAAGTTACTTTTATAGTATAAAAGTCCATTGGTTTGAATGTCTAAGTAGTTTGTATTTTGTTTTTTAATTCACGAACCGGTTTTAAAAAATCAAAATGGCAGCGATTTGAAATGAAGAGACCCGTTTTCAATTTTTAGGGGGGGGGCGGAGCATTCTGTGTTAAACATTTAAGAGAGTTCCGTCAACGTAAGAGATATTTATAAACATAATTGATTGTGTTGCGTTATTTTGGGCTTGAGGAATTATGGCATGTGTATTTTATATAAAAATTAATCTTAGTAGTTATCTCCTCAGATTTCGTTTTAATTTCGGTTCGCTTAAATTATTTCAAGTAAAGAGCATTAAAACTATTTCTAAATAAAAAAAACATGAACTGAACTTTTATTGACAAATGGGCATTTATTTTCTGTATATTTATTTTTTCGGGTAGTCGCCTGTTGGGTTTTCTGCTAAACACTAAATAATATCGACGAAATATCGAAAAACAAAGAAAAATAACAGTTTTTAAAAATAATGAAGATTTACTTACTTTAGTAAAATAATCCCAAACATCAAAATAATATATTTAAAAAAGTAAACACGTAATTACTTCAGCTTTTTAAAGCACATAATTGTATGAATAAGAAGAAAATGGCGCCTTTTTCAAGCAGAACATATTCTTTTCAATTTTACAGTATTGAACGGTGTAGTATTTCGCCGTCGGATTCAGGGGTGTACTATTGTAATGTAAAGAACACATAGAAAGGGTTGTAAACAACTGAATTCCTTCTAGTACACTGACAAAGAAGCTTAAAACATATATAAATAAAAATAAAAAGGTTATATAAATGTTTTTAAAAAGAGACGTAATCATGTGAGTAGGATTTCTCCTTCCCTTGACCAGATAACAAGTAAAGTTGTTACTTTTTATTATTTATCTATTTTCAGAAGAATGCCACGTGCAAGTGGAGAAGGAAAAAACAGAGTTATGGTTAATTTGTGTCGAGAATTGTCTAAAGTTCCAACTTTTTTTGGCTTTCACGTATTTAAGAACGTGAATTTATGAGGTGAATTTATTCGACACAATAAGATTCGACTAAAAAAATAAATAAAAGCTAACGTGAATTAAGATTAAAGTTAAGGTGTCATTGTGGACCCTGCCCCCTTTTAAAACACCTTGTTAAACATTGTTATATATTTCCATTCTATGAAGGTCAGGCGCGAACGAACACCCAATAAATTTATTATACCATATTTCTTCAAACTGAAACATACTTATCAAAGTATACTTACGCAAATAGATATGAAAATCTTTGTTAAAATGTGTGCCATATTTCCATGGAGTACGAACGCGAACGCAGACCTTACAATTTAATTATACCATCATTATTTGAGTGGAAACATACTTATCAATGTATTCTTATGTACATCTACATCAAAAACCCTTGTAAACGTTTTTTTTCATTGTTTATTTACATACTTTTATAAAAACCATACAATATATATATATATATATATATATATATATATATATATATATATATATATATATATTGTATGGTTTTTATAAAATAATTATTGGCTACATATCTGCATACATTATTTGTAATATATAATTTAAAAGACAATGCTTTATTAGGTGGAATATTAATTTGGAATTACACTAAAATTATTCGCACAGTACGAGTTCTATGTAATTTAAATTTAGGAAAGGAAATATCAAGAGAAGACACTCTTCGTAGTTACTATGGACGAGACGGAAATGGATTATGTCTGTTAAGGAGAAAGTAGAAGTTGTTTATGCGTGTATTGGTTAATATTTAGTTGGAAACTTGTGTTTTAATTTCAATTGTGAAATCATTTATTTGTTTTGTCTTTTCCTTTACAACTTTCTGAATTTCTTTACGGGTGGGCACATCATTAAAGTAATGCCAATAGTTTTAGAGCCCGTGACCTACATAATTTGTGTAAAAGTAAAATAATAATAAACGCACACTCGGATTAACAGCACCATGTGCAGATCAATTGGATATTAGCGCAAAACACACTATTCGTAAATATAAACTTGTAATATATATATATATATATATATATATAAATATATATATATATATATATATATATATATATATATATATATATATATATATATATATATAGTCATCGACATATAGTACTGTTTCGATGATTCACAGCTCATCAGTGTGGATGGACAGACAACTGCCTCAAGCTAAAATGGAAATTCGATCGCCCAAATGACAGTCAGCGCTTCTCACCATTACGCGACACGGCGGCTGCCATGTGGGTGATCAATTTACGATATTTTGGCATCGTCCAAATGCCTCCGCTTGATTTGTTTACACAAAGAGGGTTTCTTAATACACTGATGGTAGTTTGTATATAATTTCCAAACATGCTCAACACCAGATAGGTAGCATTAAAGTAATCCACACACACACACAAAGACACACATACGCACACACGCACACACACATATATATATATATATATATATATATATATATATATATATATATATATATATATATATATATATATATTGTAAAAGAGTATTGTAATTTTGAAATAATTTTCTTCTTAAATTTGTCTGATACCTTTCTGTAATTTAAACACAGTTTTAGTAAGACATTTGGAAGTTTAAAATTCAAACCGTATATATTTATGAAAAAAATAATGTCTTTTAAATGTTGCCCATTTTTAGCTTCGCATATGTGTGCTGTTTTCAAAACATTTTTTCCAGTTAGATTCACAATATATTGATTGCGAATTTAACTTTTTTATTTAATTCTAGCGTGTTTTTCCCAATTCCTGGAGGATTTGGGAGTAACCTAGACCGTTTCCTTTAAGATATCACCACTAGAAAACGTAGGGGCTGGTCACGTCTGTAGAAAGGTGTGGCCTATGTGAGATGTCAATATGGAGAGATAATGTTTTCACCATAATATACTCTGAGAATCTGCCTGGAGTCTCTCGTGGTATGTGCAGTTTGAACAATAATGCGAACCTATTTTTCATTTGTTGGTGTAGGAATTCTGTAATCATAATCAAGTATATTTTTTCCAGAAACAGTGACACAATTTTCGTCTTGATCTTCAGAAATAAAGAACAATTATATTCTTCTCTGTTACTGCACATCATACAGTGCATTTTATTCGACGCAACTGTATTTAATGAATTGTTTTTTTTATTTTTTAAACGATTCTATTGAAATGCCCATGGGCTTAATTTGCCATACAGATCTGTTGCAGAAAATTGGGTCCCTTTAACCAAGGTTTTTTTTTTTTTTTATTTGTACTGGCTATTGAATATTTGTGTGGAAATCTTCAGGCTTCAAGTGTTGCACCAGTTGAACCTTATAGGGAAGCGGTTCAAAATGTGAAGAATATTGTGAAGTAAACTTCGACACATACCAAGTTGTATGGAGCGTCGTTGACGCGAGGTATCAGGATGCTGCTCCACGCTCATTCAAACTCTTTTCCTATTTTCATTGGTGATGAGTTTTCGAGGTGTGCTTGTAGCGAAAGACCAAGTACAGCTACTTGGTCTTGAAATTTGCTCACAATGCTTCAAATTGTGCTGTAAACGTGGCTATCGCTGCCGTGACACAATTCGACCCTTATCTTTGTCTGCTGTTCAATTCTATAATTATCAATTATCAATTTCTTTGAGTTCGCCGGTAAATATAAATAAGAGAGAGAGAGAGGGAGAGAGAGAGAGAAAAAACATAATAATGAATGCTAAAATGACAAACATTTCCAAACCTCGAGTGATCATTAGACAGCCTGGACGTGCGCACATCCCAAGCTTGCATATTTAAACTTGGCCTATATATATATATATATATATATATATATATATATATATATATATATATATATATATGTGTGTGTGTGTGTGTGTATGTATATATGTATATATACATATATGTATATATGTAAATATGTATATATATATACATATGCATATATATGTATATATATGTATAATAATATATGAATATATATATATGTACATATATATATGCATATATGTGCATATATATGTGTATATGTGTGTATATATGTGTATATATATTTATATACGTGTATGTATATGTGTGTATATGTGTGTATATATGTATATATATATATGTATATATAAATATATTTATATGTATATACATAAATATACGTATATATATATGTATATATATGTATATATACATATATATGTATATATGTGCATATATATGTATATATGCATATACATGTATATATGTGCATATATTTGTATATATATGTATATGTATATATGTACATATATGCACATGTATATATGTGTGTATATATGTATATATACATATATATGTATATATACATATGCATATATACGTATATATGTATACATGTGTGTCTATGCATATGTATATGAGTATATGTATATATACGTATATGTATATATATATATGCATATGTACATATATGTGTCTATACATATGTATATATATACATATTTATATATATACATGTATATGTACATATGTATATATATATACATATGTATTTATACATATGCATATATGCATATATATGCATGTATATACACATATGTATATGTATATACATAATTATTTATACATGTATATGTACATATGTATATATATATATACATATATATATACATATGCATATATATATATACATATATATGTGTATACATATGTATATATATGCATGTATATATACATATATATATACATATATATGTACATATAGATACATATATATACATATATGTATGAATATATATACATATATATGTACATATAGATACATATATATATCCATATATGTATACATATATATCCATATATATACATATATATATCCGTATATATATATATATATATATATATATATATATATATATATATATATATATACTTCATTTACTCACATAAATTTATTGTACGAAAGTATAGATTTATGCGTAAACTTTAAGTATTTACTTCAAAAGTACTCAATACGTAGGTAGAGCTAGTTAGTTATGTGTATGCCACATCGGTATCGACAGTAGTTCATCTACGTACATAAACAAATCGTTCGAAACATACGCAAACCCACGCATACATACAGCACAAACTAATGATAAGTTGTATGTTAACATATACACTACATGTATAGACATAACTCTTGTAGCATATACGACAACCAATAATGTTGTAAGCTTTTAGTGACGTTTTCGTTAATATATCTTTCTAACACCTACAGGGTGGTCCAAAAGTCAGGTAACATGTTAAAGGTAGAAAAAACAATATGAGTCATTATAATCTCTATTTGTTTAATATTATTTCATGGATGAAATTTTTCCACAACGATGGATTGGTCGCCGTGGCCCAGTTGAATTGCCAGACAGATCTCCGGATCTTACCCCTCCTGATATCTGGCTTTGGGGCTTTGTAAAGGATAGCGTTTATGGCAAGAAGCCTGATACAATAGCGTCTTTTAAATTATTTATTGAAGAGGAGATTACGCGGATATCAGCTGACATGATTACACGTGTTACACAATCAGTGGTTAATAGCTGCCAGCGATTGATAGAGAGAAATGGACGACAATTAACAAAATAAACGTATTTCATGTTTGTTTCATTTTATATTTCAATGTATGGTACTTAAATATACGTGTATTACTAATATCGTTTTTCTTTAAAATGTTACCTGACTTTTTGACCACCCTGTAGTTCGTGTGCCAGTGGTTCAAACTCGGGTTAACATCACCGGAGACAGAAGGGTTCGCAAAACGCGCTCATGGCGGAAACTGAATGCCTCACTAGTTCTACATCAATAGCGACAGAAAAATTCAAGAAATTCTTTGCAAATCCCATGCTATTTACATCAGCAACAACAGAGGAACCGCTAACATCACGGCGGTACGGAATGAAAGTAAAGCTGCATTTACTTCATTAATAAAATAATTGTCAGCTTACAAAATCACTGACGAATTTAAAATCTGACAACCACTGAAATATTTAAAATTATTTAAGTCTCTCCACAAATACCGGTTAACAAAAGTATAGAACATTTGCTTACAAAAAAATAAAAACAATTTGATCACAACTACAAAATTTTTAACCCAAAGGTAAGTTTAATTGCAACACAGTTCTGTGTATAAAATAATTACCGAGGCGGGAACTTTATTAAAAATAAAGACAAATTCTCCCACAAAACTTCAAGCATTTAAAAAGATGTCAGACCTTTATTTCCTTTCTTCCCTGCTCACACATCTAAGAAAACGCGGTTTATTTGCACGCGCTTTAACAAGGATAAAAATCTGCCTATAATTATAAAACTCTTTCTGCGAAAAAACAGATAGAGATCGTCTTACAAGCATGAACTCCAGATAAAAATATTCATAAAAGCGAACCCAAAAAATAAGTTGTATTTTTCTTTCTATATGCAATATTTTTTTTTAGCTTTCAAAAATAAATATAAAATGGTGAGAACATTAAAATGACTTCATACACGGTTTCTAAAAATAGGTAAGTAGTTCAGTGTTACACATTCGCTGCCAATTTGTTTTTGCTCCAAAAAAAAAAAATGAAAGAGAAGAAACACTGTCTGAATCTTCTCGTGTACTTCTCGTGTATTAAAAGCAACAGTGATAGCTCTATTTTTTATTGTATGTGCCTTGTTCATCCTGTTATTCTACATACTGAAAAACTGCTGCCATATTATCCTATTTTAATACGGAAGATATAAGTAAAAATAATCGCCTAAGTGCTAAGGGTCTACATGGACTAAAGTAAAAATATCAGACTATTCAGAATGTAAGAGGGGGTCTTAATAAACTCTTAAAAATGATAAACTATATGGGCTCATGAATGCAAAGACACATTAAACAGATCAAGAAAACATTTACTTCAGATCCTTCCCTCAAAACTCCGACTCTAACTTCAACATCATTGTTGCAAGTGATGCAAGCTCATTTGGGGATCGCTTGCATTCTCGATAAACTTACAGATTCATCACGAACAGCCGTAGCATACGTTTCTAGCTCATTTCTACCAGCTAAGATGCAATATTCTCTAATCGAGAAAGAGGCTAGAAGATTATTATTCACTGCCATAATATTCCACAAATAATGAAAAAAAGTTCCATGCTACAAACAGACTATAAACGACTGATAACAATTTTAAGGTCCAAGAAATATCCGGGGATTCTTTAAAACTACTACTTCAAGCTCGACTTCATTACATCCAAAAATAGTTGCCATCCGAGCAGCTCATTTTAACTCATTCCCTAAAATAATCCTAACATAACATTAACATGACACTGCACTAAGGAGAAATTGGGAAATCAAATGATAATCGTGAATAATGTCACAGAGGTCCCAGTGACGTTAGTCGATATTAAAGGAGAGTTACAAGACGATGAAGTTATTAAAAAAAAATTAAATAAAATCACAATAAAGACACAAATGTGTCTGACATTTTCTCCCTTAGTGATGCTGTCCTATATAATAATGGCCTAGTTATACCAAAAAGTCTACAAGAATATAGCATCGAGTATATTAACACGGAACACCAGGAGGAGAATGGCACGAAAAGCCTAACGCCCGGCTAGCAAGAAATGACATTTAGTTAAAATGAAAAACTCTTCCAAGGAGTGCGCATTTGCAGCCAAATCCCACACTATCAAGGGCAAAATATGGCCAAATATATTCCACACATGACAAAGGATACATGTACATTTTTGGAACTTTAGGCCAAACGTAATACCTCACCGCTCGACATAAATTAAGAGAGGAAAAAGAATTGAGGTTTCTTTTATTATTTTTTAAAGAAAGAATACTTTTGGAAAGGGGATGTTGAGAGAACAGAACATCTGCAGCAGTACGGACTTCTTACGTTAGATAATCCTGTCAGCGAGCGATACCAGAGCATAAGCAGGAGTACGCGGCACATACGGCGACATTAAATAAACACCATAACTTATTTGTATCTTATACTTGTAACGTTATGGTAAATATATATTTCTGAAACCTAATATGTGGTACGTGTTTTCTTCCGTGGTTCCAGCATGGGTTCGCTGATATAGTACCTGCATTAATAGTCAACATCACGCGATCAGACGCTTATGTACTTTAGCGACTCATGCATAGATTACATGGTCCAGATGAATTTATTTCATATATAATGTGCCACTAATGACTTATAGGTTTGCTTTCATAAATATTAAAGAGTGATCTTCATGTAGAACGCATTATTTATACATACACCTCGGCATATACGTCACACATTCGCTACCATCCATACGACCCACATACACATATTACACATAATTCATACAAGCATAGATGAATAACTAATCATCTACATATATACAGAGCACATACACATAACGGTGATTATTATCCGTATATATATATATATATATATATATATATATATATATATATATATATATATATATAACACCTTCTCCTACGTTATCTTCAACTCAAAATATTTTTTTGAAACTTTCAATTTGTCGTAATTCTCATATCGTTTATTATATTCTAAAAGACCCTGGCAATCGGCACTACCCAGTGAAAGCCTGCCCCTACCTAACAAAAAAGTAAATTACGGCTGTTGGTTGCCACTACCGTCTCTGAACAATTTCGGACACTGGCGGACGTGGCCGAAATTAAATTATCTGACTTACACCCTAGGTACTTTTTGAATCTAAGGTAATACGTAAATGAGTATTAATTTTAAAAAGTTACGAAAAATGACCCACTATAATGATACTAACGAAACACAGAAGTATTATAGTGCCCAGTTTAAGGTGATCGAAATCAGTTTTAGTAAGCTAAGCTGTTTATGTTTATTATTTTAGTTTCCCCTCTTTTTTTTAAGATTTCCACGAATAGTATTAAATTTATTTCCCGCTTGATTTTCTCATTTATTAGCGTAAAAAAAAAACAATCACGACTTTTCCCACTTCATTGTTTTCAGTATATTAAGAACAGCGTTTGGAACAGACATCCCAACAGCCCCGTGTAAAGAACTGCTTTCGGATTATACAATCCAATATTCCCATATTAAGAACGGCTGTTCTTTGGGGGAGAGTGCGGAAAAAAATCTCCCAAATGTTACCGTTATAATAGTTTTTATCTTCCCCGCCTGCCAATGCGAAAAAATGAGCTGTTGCAGTGTCGGTTGTAGAGAATTAGCAGTGTTTATCGCGCCTACGTACACACCTGCCAGTCAGTGATCTCTTAAAGTACTTGTTTCGCAAAAGTAAAATGTCATGTTCTTATCTACATAGGCGAAAACTTAAAAAGTCGTCATTCTACAGAAAATCGTAGAGGTGGACTTACTGTAAAAATTAACCCCACCTAAAAATAAGAAGATTTTTCCCAATAACGTGTGACCCCTGTGGGAAGAGTGTATTTCCCCCACAGCAAAACGGAGCTTCTAAATATGTATGTAATCAGCCATAAAGTTGTTGTTGTTGTTGTTATTATTATTATTAGTATTGTTATTGTTATTATTATTATTGTTATTATTATTATTATTGTTATTATTATCATTGTTATTGTTATTATTATTGTTATTATTATTATTATTATTATTATTATTATTAATTTTTTGCAATAACTAACTATTCAAATTATACGAAATCAAGATTCATTTTTGCAAATCCTCTGAAATAGACTCTCACGTTGTATAAACTTGAAGAGACGTACTCATCCACACATGTATACACACGCAGAAAAACCAAAAGCAAGAAAAGAAAACAACAAAAAACACCGCCTACATAAAACCAAATGGTAATTATGCAGCTTAATAGACATTAAAAATATTATAATTTTGAAAAAAAATTATATTATACGTACCCTTTTTTGAAGTTCTCCGAATTAAAGATCCCTTTAATTTGATCAAGTAGTTTTCCTTTGTTTTTTTTTTTTCAAAGGAAAATCAAATTTAAATAACATAAATCTTATCGTCGCAATTTGCTTATTTACAGCCACGAGGAAAGGTCGCCTTTAAACGAATAAATTATTAACCGAGGACAAAATGTATAAAGGATTAAAAAGGACATATGAACTGTTTAATGTAATTGAAAAAGAAACTAAAATATTTATCTATATATTTTTCTGTCTATGTTTCTCAATACTCTCGTAAATGTTTGACAAAAGATAATTTGCGTTATCTCCTCTGTCGTTTCATCCTCGTGAGCGAAACATCAAGATGGACGCGAACTGATCGTGCTCTATTAAAATTTTATTTTTCCATGTCTTGATTAATCTATACAAGTACAAACATAACATCCACTAATTAAATAAATATATACTAACATTAGTGAACCTCAAAATAACTGATATTTGCAAATAACCGTTTTAGAAATATATTTTCCATTTCTACCTATCCGGATTGTTATTATTTGCACTTTTTATCAATGTTTTTAGTAATTCCGAAAGGCATTAACCTTATTCAGTAATGGCAACGTTTTGTAAGAAGATCAGAAGAATTCATAGTTTTATCAATGGTCGATTTTTCGCATAATGTATGATGCTATGTATAGTACGTATTTATACAATTCTGTCAATACCTTTTCCCCCCCGTTTTATAATTTGTACCAAGGTAAAAATATGTTATAGTTTACCTAATTTGTGCCCGCACACACATCCATACTAACACTTACGTGCGCACACACAAGCACACAAATAAAGAAATACACAAACACGGGCAGAAAACTTTGACTGCCATTAACCTACTGTAAAAAAAACCAACAAAACTCGTTAGTTGCAGTATATTTAAATGCTTTTAGTGTATCAAAAACAGTGGCCGTTATTTAAGTTTGTAATGGGCACATAGAACTGTACTGTACAGAAATGTAAAGAATTATCTATTTTATAAATCACCGATATTTCGGATAGTAATTCGGGCTAAGTATGAAATTTATTAATGTGATTCTTTGAGTAGTTTTTTTTTTATTCTCTGATTTTATAATTCGTGACAGGAGAAATTTATTTCATAATTTGGCTAATTCGCACGCAGATACACCCAGCCGGGCGCACACTCGCGGGCGCACACAAAAACACGGAACACATACAGGTATAAAAAAAGAAAAAAAAAACGTCTTTGCAGTTTTTTTTTAATGGTGGAAGCAAAAATCGAAGAAAAGCTGTTCTTGTATAATAAAGATTAGTTTCATCGTGTAGATTGAGCGGTCATATTGTTTAAGGATTGAGGTGTTCGGTTTTTGTAAGAATATTGTGATGTCAGAATAATAGAACTTATTTTCTCAGCCAATGAGAATAGTCGGAATTCTTAGTGGATAAAAAATATTATTTTCGAGTAGGATAGTGTAATGCTATGTGTACGTATGTAAGTCTGCGTTTCACTTAATAAGCGTGTCAGGGCAATATAGTTTTACTGATTACATAATTACCAGGTCGACACTGATACCGGTGAGATTAATTATTATAAAAATTGGTTTATAATAGTTTAGACATAAATAAGTATGTGAAATCACTTATTGCAAACCTACGGTAATTTGGTCCAGAGTAGAATTTCTGCAATCAAATATAATATATATGATTGTTTAAATATGTGTATACACATGTTGCGCAAGCATGTCTATCCCTTATCTTTTCAGTATTATCTGGCAATTAGACTGGATTATATTTAACGGATATGGGGTATATATCAATCGGCCTGCAAGACGTGATATAAGCGCGTAGAAAGTCTGTTTTATATTTTTTCCTTCAGTCCTCATTTCCAATCAGTGATTTTTCTAACAAAGAGTGAAGAAAAATCCGTTTTCAAGGTCGTTAGTACTTCGTGAACAGTATCGTGAGATATTGCAAATTTTCTTTTTTATGTCTATTTTGTGGTTATGTCACTAGTAAGGGTGATAGAGGTAAAGGTTTCATCTGGGGTGACATCCGCATGATAGTCAGGGGCACGAGCCTTTGATTAACCGCTACGAAGGATGTCCTATCAGCAAGTGCAAAGTAATGGGGCTACTGTATTGCCATTTGTTGAATGGATTCTGGACCATGCAGTAATTTCTGGTAAGGCCTCTCGATGCCAAACTAGTGGGTAATTGTTACGGCTTTACCTTGTCAAGGGCTTCAAAAACATCCTGCCTTTTCTCTCTTACTTTGCCTCTCTGTCCTGCTCCAACCAATCTATCAACCTTCTCCACAAATCCTAAACCTCAACATGACAAATCTCCAGAAAAAATAGAAATAAACCTAGAACCTCATCCTCCAACGTAGACCCCTAGTACCATGTCTCCTTCACCAATATCAGGGGTCACGTTCCAACCTTCAAAGGTTTAAACACAATTACAGTAGATGAAATCAGACATATTCTTTCTAATTGAAAGCAAATACATACTAATAGAAAAGAGTTTTTTAATATTAATAACCACAAAGAAAAACAAATTCATAGGAATATATATATATATATATATATATATATATATATATATATATAGCCTATGTAATTCGTATATATTTTTATTTTACAATTATGTGTTATTTTATATATATATATATATTATGTAATTCGTATATATATATATATATATATATATATATATATATATATATATATATTGTATTTTATTGTTAATTTTTATTTTTATTTCGGACTATTAGTCTCATCTTTATTAGTTGTTGGTTTTGGATCTTTTTATTGGTTCACAACGTTTCAGCCAACTTCCTCTGGCCTTCGTCAGGTGTTAACCGCAACGGATAGGAACTTCGAATCTCCTAACTGCATTCTCAGCCATCACTGCCATCCGCAGTTGTTGTCGTCTCACCACATTTTTGACCAATTAACCTCTGGAACGCCTTGGGTGGGATCGAAACCGCTATCTTCAGACAATGTTCATCTGGAACCGTAGAGATTAAACGTCTCTATCAACTGCGCCACGGGCCCCGAAGGGCGATCAAAATTGGATTCTTTGATCTTATAAATCCACGTTTATTTATTATCTGATATTCCATAGTCGGGTCCGTACCGATTGGTATATATATATTATTCCTTAATTGGAATTCATTTTTTTTAAATTAATTCCAATTAAGGAATAATATATATATATATATATATATATATATATATATATATATATATATATATATATATATATATTGTATTTTATTTTACCATTATGTGATATTTTCTCGAAACTCAAGGAGAAGCATTAAAATAATGCTATATAAGTTTTCATATAAGCTTGCGACGGGTGAACCACTGGCCTATGCAATATGTATATATATATATATATATATATATATATATATATATATATATATATATATTATATATGCATATAAAGATATATATATATATATTATATATGCATATATACATATATATATTTATATATGCATATATACATATATATATATATTTATATATGCATATATATACATATATATATATTTATATATGCATATATATATATTTATATATGCATATATATACATATATATATATTTATATATGCATATATATACATATATATATTTATATGCATATATATACATATATATATTTATATATACATATATATACATATATATATATATATGCATGTATACCCATATATATATATATATATATATATATATATATATGTACTGCTTACATATACGTATATATTTTGAGAGCAATACTATTTTTACACACATACACACACACACACATATATATATATATATATATATATATATATATATATATATATATGTACATGTGTGTGTGTGTGTATAGACAGGTATCGCTCTATAAAATAATTATAAATATATATATATAATTATACATATGTATTATATATATATATATATATATATATATATATATATATATATATATATATATATATATATACATCGATATTATGTAAAATGAATTTTATGTCTGCGTGTCTGTGGGTTCGTTTCATATGATCTCCAAAATGATAGGGCCACTTTCTATTAAATTTCACAAGACGAAAGATCACATGTGTGATAGTGTTCTTAGATCTGTATCGTAATATATGTGATAAGGATTGATAATAAAAATTATCCGAGGAAAGGAACAATAGTGGAATATTACGTATGATAGCTCGTTACACAATCTACAATTACTAGTGAGTTTGAGAAGTGTTATTACTAGCAAACCGAGAGGATTGACATATAAAACAAACAGCAAAATTACTACTCAGGACGTGTTCCAAAGTAATTGATCTATGTAAAGCAGCATTGTCTGATCTGCTTTAAGTTTTGCATGTACAATGAAGTATACCTCTACGGGTTATGTGGCAAATCACAGCTCTGAACTAATTGCGGGTTTTGTTTTAGAGGTGTTTGAAATGAGTCAGGTGTTAAATGGAGCTTGTTGAATGTCGAACAGTGATCCGGTTTTTGTATTGTAATGGAGGCACACCACATGAGACATTTGATGAAATGAAAGAAAATTATGGTGATAATGCCCCATCATATGACCTTGTAAAACGCTGGCATCGTGAATTTACGCATGACCGGTAGTCTTTGGAAACAGCTCTGAGACGTAGTTGCTCCCTTCTGCCATTGATGGTGCATCTGTCCGTCAATTTGACGCTGCAATTTTGGAAGATCGGCGCATTACTATTCGCCAAATAGCTCAAGATGTCAAGATTACTACAGGGTCTGTGGAAACTATCATTCATAGCCATTTACATATGCATAAGATGCCTGCCAGATTGATCCCCAGGTTGCTCACACCATTTCAGAAGCGAGAACGCGTCGAGTGCTCGATGATGAATTTGGAGATGTGCCAAGAAGATGAGTAAAAAGGTGTTCAAAAGACTGATTACACAAGATGCAACCTGGGTCCAACTCTTTAATCCAGATAACAAAGACCGGTCAGTGCAATGGGAGCACTTGCACTCATCACCTTTAAAGAAGGCAAGGGTATAGCCCTCCGCTTGCAAGGCTATATTCACAGTCTTCTGGGACCAGGGCGGAGTAGTGATGATAGATTTCATGGCAAAGGGTACCACAATTACAGGAGCTTCACTTTTGTAGAAATTAAGGGAAGCTATAAAATAAAGAAGCGGGGCAAGACCAGCAAAGACAACGCTTCGGTCCACAACTTGCATGCGGCCAGATCAGAATCACGGACGTGCTTATCCAAATGTCCACCATCTTCCATACTCTCTTGACATGTCACCCTCTGACGTTCACCTCTTCCCAGCCATGAATTTGTTTTTGATAAGAAAGCGTTTCCGAAATGATGCAGCTTTTATTTCTAAAGTCACGTCGTGGTTGGAGGACAAACTTGGAGTGTTCCA
>NC_136508.1:17257902-17305402 GCF_053919585.1 Euprymna scolopes
TCTGTTTTTTATAGATGCTGTTCTTAGCTTTTTAAGCTTTTCTTGATATTTTGGCCAAGATCAAAGTGTAGTATCTATTTTTACTACAGGCTGTACTTATTGTCATATAAATGGGGGATCACTTTTCTGTATTAATTTAATGTAAAATGGTCACCAGTTTTAAAACCATTCAGTTTCAAAGCCGTTCAAGTCGTTCTCCAGATCATTCAAATTGTTTTTGAATGATTTTCCAGATGATTCACGTTGTTTTTGAAGGATTCCAGTTATTTTTTAAAGCAGTCAAGTCATTCTTAAGGTCATTCAATTTATACTTAAGTTCATTAAAGTCATTCTAAGTCATTTACTTTTTATTTATTTAAGTCATTTAAGCCACCTTTTCGGTCATTTTAAATCATCTTTAAGAATTCCATGCCAATCCTACATCCCCGCATTCATTCATTACACGAGAGCACGCGACTAATGGTTATCGGCCTTGTTTATCATTCTCGAAGCTTTTTTTTAAATATTTGCAATGTCATTCCGTTTCCGCAAGTGTCACTATCGCAATTCCAATGATGAATTTTATTAAACGTTTGAAACAGAATGTGGCCAATTTAATAATGATTTCTTACATGATCATCAAAGTCATTCTACTTGTTTTTTTTTTTTTTTTTTTTTTGCTAGCTTGATTGACTTTGTGGTCTAGATGTATTATCAATGCGCAGTTTACACAGCTCTTTATAATACGCCAAACTTTTCTAAGAATTGTTTTAGAGCACTGTAAGCTTGATGAATTCCTTTGTTCTTTACTATTTTCTTTCTATCTCTAATCTTTTTTTTAAATCTACGATGCATAGAAATCCTGTTCTCTTCGCTCTCTTACATAATGCACGCCCAGGTAATTTAGGAGAGACTTCCATTAATCAAACATTAATTATTTGACAGTCACCCTCTTTGCCCCCCGATATATGTGTTCTTAAATAATATATTATATAAATCTCACCAGTCTGTTTAGTTCTATGTATGTGTGTATGTATGTATGTATGTATGTATGTATGTATATGTGCACGTCTGCCTAAAACTTTAGACAGAAGGGACGGATTTTCACTAGATTCTACTATTGTGAAGCTCGACATTTTCTGCTACAAATATCGAAGAAATTGCTAAAAATATTAATTCTTCCCCTTAAAGTGAGCATTTTTCTGCAAGAAAAAATTCTTGTTTCGCCGATATATTCGAAAGTCAACCTCTATTTTCGATTAACCTTCGCCACTTCTCGTTTAGCGATGGACGCAACGGCAAAGAAGTCACGCTTTTTCTCATTCTTTTCTCCATTAGCGGTACGGGTTCGAGCTTGTCTGCCTACTATAACTTGTTTTATTTGTTCAATACACACCTCCAAAGACCTGAGCAACGCAGGACACCCAGGCTAGTATATCATATAATAACAATCTAGCATGAACTCAGACTTTTAGTTGTTGTTTAATTATGATTAAAATATTATAATAGTTGTCTTAACATGTTACAGTCGTATCAGAGTTTAAAAAAAATAATTTCCAATCATATGAGTTACAAAGTGTGTTCCTGACGTCAATAGCAATGAGATTAGTTGTTGTTAGTTTTGATAAGGATCAAATATGTCACATGCCAAGATTACTCGGTCTGTCAACAGAATTGTGCACAGATACGGATTTCGTGAAATTGAAGCCAGAGCAAAATGTAAGGTAGCGCGGACGATGTAAATACCTAGCATTAATGAAATCATGTCACAATTTGGAAAACGTAGACCATAAACATCAGATACCAAGTATGAGAAAAGGACCCCGTGTAAGACATCACAGTGATAACAAGAGAAAAACCAAATAAATCTCGTTGTAGAAGAAAAAATCGTATTGAACGTTTTTTCTATTCTCTGTCTCATTTTCGAGTGAAGCTACAACGAGTTGGTTCCACGGACAACTTAGAGAAACGGTGGTATTGCATGTCAAACGCGCTGTACGAAATAGTCCATCAATATAAGGAGATGAAATGATGTTAAGTTTTCATTCGGGGCAAACAAAGGATTTTTGTCCAGTCACGGATATTTTATATCGTCGATACCAGAGCATGTTCTCAGCTGAATGTTGTATTAAGTTGCTGTCCATTCGCTTCAATGATATTAAGCTAGTCGTGATTTAGTAAGTAAATGATTTTAGTTGCCTTAACTGAGAGTTATACAAATGGATGTCTATTTCCATAAGAGGAGGAGGCAGCACGGAAAGCGAGTCACACTATGAGTGAGATATTAAAGGTTTGCTTACTAAAATATTTAAATTACAAACAACTTTATCTAGTGTAATCGATGGCGGTCAAAAGATTATTTTAACTGTATATTATAATCCCGTGGCAGGTTATTCTCTGTTTATTGAAGTAGTTACGGAGTATCATTTTAAAATACGGAATATTAAACGATTAATTATGGTGTGACTATGCAGCGAATTAAACCTCAATATCACCACAACATACATAAACATTCATACTAAATATAAAAAATAATAGTAATGATGAACTACTTGAAATATATGCTTCTTACACGTTCCTTAATATGTTTCCGTCCTGATATACAAAACACCAGTATTTAAATCTCATTATGCGGGTATTATTTTCAATATTAGCCTTAATATAAATAACCATGCCAACATTTGGGCCGGATATATGTATAAAATTACAAATTAAGATTATTGAAGTGAAATTACTCCGAAATATGTTAAACGTAACCAATTATGTATTTCGCGTGTTAAAAAAACGTTGCTCTACTAAAAGTATTTTTTCCAAGACGACCAATTATGTTGAGGCGGCGCATTCTACCGAAGGGTGTAGTTTGCTGATGATCAACTTATTTGTAAATACCAATTAATGCCAAACTCCTGGGTGGTACAATGTTGCTCTTCAATGTTTTGTCGTGTTTAGATTGTTTCATGTAAGCCTGGAATTCCAAAACACCAGCGCCCTTCTAATTATTTTTCATATTGTATCTAATTATACTTACACTAACAAGCCGAACGGCGTTGCCCGGTCGTGAAATACGCTTAATTATAATCTTTGTATAAATGCTGATTTCGTTTTTATTATTGTTATTATATATAGGACCCAATATTGAATAATGATTTAAAAAAACATAGCTTTTGCTTCCCCTCTGAGAGTCGAAACTAATACCTTTAGCTTCCGATTTATTTTTGGGTTTAGACGCTAATGCCTGACCTATAAAGGCTTGTTTGCTGTAAAACTACAAATTAAAACATGATCTATTAGCAATTACGTTATGCATGCTTATTCGTAAGACTGTCATTCGACCTTCAACTAGAAAATTCTATTCTTAAAATGTCCACCATTTTACACAGATTGTCGCTGGCTAAATATAAAGCTTTCCATAGGTTAAAAATTCCCTATATATATATATATATATATATATATATATATATATATATATATATATATATATATATACTAGCGAGGGTACCCGGCGTTGCCCGAGTGTCTGTTTCCGGGACGGGGGGGTTTAAAAATGTTATGGTAGGTAAGTAGGAAGGATCAAACCCGGAGTCATGAGTAAAAGTAGGAAAATAAAGTGTGAAAAAAAAAACATCTGCAACGTTAACAGTTCGGCCACCAAGAAAAGTCCATTCCAGTTGTTTAGGAAAAAAAAATACTACGGTAGGTCGGGGCGAACGTGAAAATATAATGTGAATTGTCCAGCACGCTAACCACTACACCACAGAGCACTGCAGCTTAGCTTAGTGATTTTAAATAACTTCACATGAAAGAACTACGAAGCCAAACCGGTGTTCTCTTCTCAACTGTTCCTTGTGAACGATCCCCAAACGGTGTTAAGTGGTGGCAGGGGGAGGAGGAATTTATTAGAGAGAAAATATTTTACAACTTCCATTGATCTTAACCGATTTTGGCCGTGATTTCTCAGCAGAAAAAGTATAGAAATCTAAGATTATCGAGGAATTTGAGAAATAACAAGCCTATAACACACCTCAGATATTGTTCTGCCGTTTCTGCATATTATATTTGCATGGAATATCTTGATTTTTTATCCTATTAAGGTCAAAATCCGACGAGAAAAAATGAGTTCATATATATATATTTATATATATATATATATATATATATATATATATATATATATATATATATATATATATATATATGTATAGGGCGAAGGAGTTCGGTAGGAAAAACATTAAAACAATATATATGTATAAATGTATGTATATATACACATGTATACATATATATATATTTATATATATATATAAATATATATATTGAGAGAGAGAGAGATAGAGAGAGAAAGAAAGAAAATAATGTGTTTACTATAGATTTATTACGCAAATATTTCACAAGTATAAATCATTACATGCATTAGTATAATTACCCGTAATAGTTTACTAAATATTATTATCCCAGAATTCATGTTTTAAAATTTATGCAAATAAGGAAGACGTTTTGCAGATGAATGAAACTCCATGATCTGAATATAACAATAAATAGAAACGTTGTTTTTTTATTACTTTACTCTTTTTTTCGCCGCGAATCGGCCTCATGAATTACCTAAACATCAAGTGATGCTACAATCTCATGTTGCACACATCTGACAATTGTATAGTAACAAAATTAATGCCAATAAATTATTCTAAACTATCAAAGAATTTAAATTCATTTTCACAGTAGAGGCAATAAAATATGCTATATACACCATTTATGAGCGTTTCAATATTTAATTTGGCTACAAGTGTAGATATATCTGTATATGCATATATAAAGATATACCACCATATTTGGCCATTTTTTAAGTCCAAAATCTCGAGAACTGTTGGTCAGAATTTTACAACTACATTGTGTAGTAAGCGGTGTAACATCTGTCCCGAAAGGTCGCATATCTATCATCATGCGTCTATTTACTGCACATTTTTGACAGCTATAAAATATTTGTAATTTGGTCTTCTGGTTTTGCATATGAATTGCAAAATATCTGATATTTTGCTAACTCTCTATTCTTTAGGAAGGTAGGACTAAAACTTGCTACTATAGTTTTAAATGATCTAAATAACAGCAAGAGAGGACTCGATCTTAAATATTTACAGTGTGTTATATCCTTCCACTTTGGTGTTCATAGATAAAGTAAGTTTCACAGTTTATAAAGATTATTTGGTACTTAGAGATATTCATGATCGTAACATTTTTGTAGAAAACGTGAGATATAAGATATGAGGAATATTTGGGTACAAATCTCCCCGTGCTGTTATTTAAGATAATTTGAACTATGACCGCAAGTGTTCCTCTCCTCTCTATCAAGGCCAGAGTGTTAGGGAAATATTAGGCACTTGCACAGTTTAATAAATACATAAAAAAATCAAAATATCGAAAAAAGTTAATATTATACGTATCAATTTTGAACTGAAGATCTCCGAAAAATAAGCACTTTACTTGATCGAGTATTTTGTGAGTGTGTGTGTTTATGTTTACAACGGAAACACGTTTTTATGACAGCGTATTGATGGTAGACATATTGGACTTTTTTGAATACGCCACGCGGATATAACTAAATATAAAGCTCCGACACTCCCTCTATAATACTAGCTTTTCTTCATAAAAATCGAACTTATTCCTCGGTATCATAAGAAATTGTTTTGTCTATCGCTGTAAAAAATACTTGATGAATAGAGTAACATTTTTGAAGATAACTTCATTCCATAACGGATGCGTTCAATTAAAACATTTTTCGATATTTTAATTTTGTAAGTTTCTGATTATACTGTTCAAGTACCAGAAATGATATGCAATATCCTTAGTCCATTCTCACTCATAAAAAATAATTTAAAACAGCAGAATATCTATTGTAGCATTTATGTATGAACAGGTTTTACAGCCTTGTTAAATAGATGAGACACTCATAGCCGCACAGAAAATCATGTTCATCAAACAACTGCGGAAGTGATAATACCATCCCGCAGATAAACTGTGCATGGTTGTATTAAAATGCATTTTTAATTACTTATTGATGAAAGCATTGCATTTTTGTTTTCTTACTTGTTATAGACGATTACACTTACTGATATTTAATGAATTTACTATGAAAAATTATATATGGAAAGTACGTTTCTAATTTTCCACTAGTTATGTATCAAAACACGTTACTTTTAGAAACAGTATTATTAACAATTAATGTATTATATTCAAAGTATTGAACTTATCTTAATTTAAAAGCATACTAATCATACCATGAACGCAATCAAACGTTATATTTGATTTAATAGGAACCAAATAATCCAATCTTAGTGACGAAAGCAATTATCCCTGCAATATTAAAAAAAACACACAAGTAAAGCATGCATTGCTCCCCGCGAATGCACAGTAAACCAGATATTAAAAAAATGACTACCTCAAAATGGGTCCCTTCCATTTAGCCCCCAAAATCCCCAGGGAACGTCAAATCCTGGTGAAAATGGACAATCGGTGCAGTTTAAGGCCTTAATAAGTGTAAATTTGTGTTCGGCCCCATGCAAAAGGAAATTAGAAAGTCCAACATTTACCATCCTCTATGTGGCCGCACAAGTCCCCACGCTAAAACATATTTAAATTTGAGTTCAACACCATGCAAAATTGCTAAATACACATAAAAAAATGTTGGACAAATATGATAAAATAGTCCCCAAAATGGAGTGTTTTAATTAGCCCTTAAAAAACTCTGAGGCACACCCAAGAGTTATTGCGAAGTATAGTCTAACAAAATTATATAGAAATAATTAAGTTACGACTTTTCAGAAACTTTCTTGAAAATCCAAGGCCCCTTTTTTTAAGAGGCATAAAAGTGACAATTTTAATAATTTTTACCGAAAGGCACGTCTAATGGGGCCAACAAGAGTTTTTTTTCCGGAAAATCTGTACTGTTACATTTTACTTATATTGTTTTTTTTTGTTTTTTTTTTGTGCAAAATTTCAGAATATTACAAGGTGTGAAAAGTGCAGATGGACAAACGGACTAACGTGCAAAGGTAATTCCCATCTTGTCGGGGGAGCAAAACTTCTTAAAACAAGCAACACTTTTCTTCTAATGGGCAAATGTTTAATAGTAAGAAATAATATTATCTCAAACATAAATTCGATTAAGCTACATACATAAAAATTAATTTTCTCTAATTCGTTTTAAACTGAATATCAGGAATAATTGCAGGGAAGAATCACAACTTTGAAACAATCGCATCTTGATTCATAAAATATGGCATCCGAAACGTAAAATAAGATGTCAATCTGATTAAGGGCAGCGTTATCAAAGAATGACATGAATCAATATTTGTGTAGCAATAGATTTACTCACATTCTAATGACTTATTTGTTATAAAACTTGCAAAAAAGTATCAAATAAAAAGGAAAGAATGTTTAGAGATGAAACTGAATGAGAACAATGTTTACATATAGAAGCATCAACTGTAAAACGATGTGTATTGATGCTACTCGGATGAGGTCGAGCTTATGATATTTAAAGCGTTCACTTTCACTATTATATTATACAGCACAATCATGTTGACACACTGGTTCTCACCAGCTCACCAAAGATAAGCAACGTTGAGCGTGGCCAGTACCATCTGGGTGCCCATTCAAACCGCGAGGCGGAATAGCAGATTGAGAAACTGGCGCGATCTATCTATCTTTGATGGAACCCTCTTAAGCTTTGGTAGCCACGCCATCTAGTGATGGAGTCACAATAAAAATACCTATGATAACCCTGGCGAAACTATATTAGGCGAAAGTATTCAGCTACCGACAACATTTGAATTACATAACAGACTAGTTTAGTGAGTTCAATCTCGGCTCTGGTCGCGCTAGATGGATGAACTTACACTAAATTCGACAGAACTTATTTTATGAGATTGCTTGTAACTCAAGCGCGGGAATATAACGATACTGGATGTTTTAAACTTTGTAGCGCCTATATTTTTTTTAATTGGTTAGCTGCTCTCTATGTGAATATACTTGTGTCGTGTTCAGGTATTATGTAAATAAGTTCTTGTTGGATAGTCTCTTATAAATCTTAATTCGAATCAATTTCAACAATTACTAATCATAATATTATTTTCTCAGCATCTACATAAGACTCATTAGCCGTTATCTAAAGAGTGGTTTCCTGACTTTGTTAAAAGGTTGCACTCATGTGCAAAGATCAAATTTTAAGAGGGAAATACTAATGGCTGGTGTACAGATATTACACTAATACATCATCCATGAAAGGACAGTGGCTATATATATATATATATATATATATATATATATATATATATATATATATATATATATATATATATATTTAGCTAGTGTGCGACTTGTCTTGTTTTGTAGAGCGAGCCACATTTATTTTTATAAAACTTCGTAGTATTTGTTATGCATTCATTCTTATGTCTGTTATAAAAGCATAGGAGAGCAAAGATGTTTACAGCTCAGCGCTCGTAAAATGTCTGATAGAAGAGGTTTCTCATAATTATTTGAAGAACATTGTGCTTCTTTTATATATCACATTATTCGACAGGATACCTTTACTAAATTTTCCCATCTTATTCGACGCACTCTCAAAATGAATGCATCAAACTAAATAAGATTTTCACAGAGCAGCATGAGTCGTTATTCTTAACAATATATTATATTTTAGTACGCAGTTACTTAAGCCGATTGTCTACGAGAACTGAATCCGTTTAGACTTTTACTGAAAGGCGGACTGCACTGACCTCTTTGTATTAGACGTCTGCACCATTAGCGAGAAGCAATTTAATCGAAGCAAAGGCCTGTTATCATGTTAAAAAAGGCTACAAGTTTTATTCAAAAATCCCGATGCGAATAAATCTAAAAAGGTCACGTCAAGGCGTCTTATATTCTTCTGGGATAAAGGAACGGATATGCGTTAACACGGGCCACTGATCAAATACTATTGATCCGGACATACAAGCAATTCCTTTAGCTCTGAAGATTGGTGCCAGATTATTCAAAGGATTGCTTGATATTCCAATAGTAACTGAAAGAAGAAAAGAATACATGGTAAGCTATTTACCTAATATATTTCACTGTGCCGAACCTGTCACGTTAAAATGGAGTGTATACTAGAAGACATAGTCGGTATATTAGGATCAGCATATTAATTTAAAATATCTGTAAACATAAGACACGTTATTTTGTATGTTATATGATAGATACCCACAATTTAAACGTTACTGAATATTTTAGAAAAAGGTAAATCTGTATGGATGAAAGGCAAAATGTGTGTTAGTACGTTAGTGTGTGTTTGTGTGTGCGTGTGTGTGTGTATGTCTGGCAGAAAACTTGCAACACAGGCGTCGGATTTTCGCCAGATTGGGATCATTTTGCAGCTTTACACTTTGGACAACAAATATCAGAACATTGGATCATACCCCCCGAGTCGCTCTTCTACAGGGAAGGGTAGCAAAAAATCGTTCCATCATTTCCATTTTCTACTAATACTACGAATATGGCGTGATTTTTGACTAAGAAAACGTTGATATTAGTTTAATCACCTGCTGTTTGTAACGTTTAATTTCGTCAGTTTTCTGTTCTCCGTTTCTTTAGCCCCAGGGTAACGTGCCAGACTAGTCATTCCGCCTTAACCTCTAGGATTCGGGTTAGAGCCTATCTCCCTACCAACACTTTTTTTTTCTTTATACGTCCAAACACACAGGCAACGTCATTTTTTTAAATTTTAAACAACGTTGTTACATCGCCCATTTTATGTTTTTTTCTACCCCACCACCAACATACATACCTCCAGGTTCGAGCCTACCTCCCTACCGAAACATTTTTATTTTACACCTCCAAACACTGAAGCAACGTTTTCTTAAAGTAGCTTATTATTTCGCCCATTTTATTTTTTCTACCCCCCTCCCACTTTTTTATTTTATATTTAAACAGGAGTATTACTTAACCCATTTGGGTTTTATCTACCTTCCCAATACATAAACCTCCAAACACCCGGCCAAAGCCGGGCAAAGCCGGAAAAAAGCAGGGCACTCCCGCTAGTAATTCATAGTTCTTGGATTCTTTGACTTACTCTAACCATATGCAGTCGCTCAAAATATCGGTCGATATTTTCTTGCATATTTATCAAGTCTATCTCATATCATGTGTTACCCCCTAGCATATGTTATCTCTCATAGCATCAAACATTCACATAGGTGTGTCAAAGTTAGGAGCATTCACAGAATATCGAACAGTAACCTTTGTTAATAACACGGTTGATATTGCTCAATCCAGAAGATTGAAATTGTAGGTGAAACTAATTGTGTTGCAAACACCTAAATAACATTGCGAATTAACAGGACTTCTCTCAAGTCGTGGCTTACGTTGCGAGGTCATGCTTCTTCCATTGAAAAATTGTTGGGCCCGGTATAAAATTTCTTGCAGATTATGCGGTTTTACTGAAATATTTTGGACTGCGTCAAATTATAAGATAGAATGACCCATCATGTTGTCCGACCTCTCGTACAAATAAGATCTTATATGGGAACGGTGATTACGTATATATAATATAATATATATATATATATATATATATATATATATAAATATATATATTATATGTTTTATATTAAATATATTATGCATCACATATACTATATATTATACACTATATATATACACACATTATATATTTTATATTAATATATATATGATATATATTAGATATATATATATTATATATAAATACATTACATATATTATCTATCTATCTATATATATATATATATATATATATATATATATATATATATATATATATATATATATAGTAGCATTTCGGCCCGGCGTTCCCGAGTGTATGGATGTGTATGCTGAGCAAAAGAAGAAAAAACGGCAATTCTTTAAACTTTGACCCCTATTATGACCGCTTAATATTTATTCTTTTGTGCCCAAATCAAGTTATTAAGTAAGATACATGTCCAAGGAATACATATCTAAAATGTCAAGTGTTTAGACTCAAAGTTGTCGGAGGAGTTTGGTAGAGTTCTCAAATGACAAATCGTTGAACGTTGACCCCTGAACAGCGAAATTTCTGGCCGACGCCCGATCAGATCGATATTCCCAAATCTCACTAACCTGTATATCAAATTTCGAGTTTGTAGACTAAAAATTGAAAGAGTTATTGCGTAGAGAAATGTACAATTACACGCACACATGGACACGTTTACTTTTATAGATATACTAGCAGTTCAGCCCATCGTTGCCCGGGTGTTTTGACGTGTATATTGAGAAAAAAAAAGTGGTAGTAGGAAGGCAGGCTCATACCCGTAGCAAATATGAGGAAAACAACGGGATAAAACCTAACGTTTATACTGTTTCGACCACCGCCAAACCGGAAGCGACATTTTCTTAAATTAAGGCTAGACAATCTAAAGGAGAGGATTACTTTAAAAAATATCAGCGAAAAAAATGAGCCCTTCCTGTAGAAAAGTGCCTAGTTAAAGGGGAAGATATTAATGTTCTTAGCTAATTTTTCGATATTTGTCGTATGAAAGATGGAACTTTAAAACGATACTGATCGTGGAAAAATCCTAAGCCTCTATTAAAATTTTAAGGCAGACATCCAAACAGACAGACATCCATACATTTATATATTGGTAAGAAAAATTTTCGACCCAATGATGAAAAAGCTTGCCCTATCTTTGAATACCCTTTATGTAAAATTTCAAATATTTAGATCGGAAATTTTCTGAGCAATTTTGAAGCGACCTCACAGGTCAATATTTTAAAACTTTGACCCCTATTATGCCCCCCTTAAAATTTATAATTTCGGGCTCACATCAAGTTCTTAAGTTAGACCCATGTCCAAGGAATCTATATCTAAAATGTCAAGTGCGTAGACCCCAAATTGTTGGAGGAGTTAGGTAGAGTTCTCAAAGGTAAAATCGTTGAACTTTGACCCCTTAATCACCAAATTTCTGGCAAAAAAACGATCAAATCGATTTTCCCAAATCTTACAAACTTGTATATCAAATTTCAAGTCTGTAGACATAAAATTGACAGAGATATTGCGTAGTGAAATGTGCACAGACACATACAGACACACACACGGACACGTTTACTTTTATCGATATATAGATAATCTGATAAATCCTATACACACACACACTCACACACACACACACACACACACACACACACACACACACACATATATATATATATATATATATATATATATATATATATTTAAGAGGGTAGTCACCAACAATGTGTATTTTTTAACATTATTGTATTATTCTGTGTCTTGGTTTTTCATTGAGAATTATGTTTAGATCATTGTAATAATGTTTTTAAGTCATTGAAATCGTTTTTAACGCGTTTCAGACGTTGTGTGAAGCGTCCTCTTCAGAAATTATTTTCCAAATGTGTTGGAGATATAAAAGTAGCATTTTCTAGTTCATTTGAAGTGTTTCCAAGGGGTGGAAACGTGGAAGTGTCTACTATTCATTGGAATGTTCAATTTTTATTTCTCTTTTATTGCGTTGTGGCGAGTCGGCTGTGGTCACTTTTGTGTTGTGTTTCTTTCCCCCACTCTCTCCCTCTGCTCGTCTTTTTTTCTTTTCCTTTAGGGTAGGAGGTGTTGTTGTTGTTGTTGTTGTTGTTGTTGTGTGTGTGTGTGGGTGTTTTCTTTACTGGTTTGAGAATATGTGTACTGTTTTATAGTATTATGAGGGTATTTGCTTCCCTAGGAAGGTGACTGTGATCCAAGGTCGTTACTAATGTGTGTATGTGAGGAGGGAGTTAGAACCAGCTTTTCTGAAATATCTTTCTTTCGTTGGAATTTCTTAACCCATTTGATATATATATATATATATATATATATATATATATATATATATATATATATATATATATATATATATATATATATAATTAGCTAAAATAATTATTGAACATTTTTGCATGACGTGTTTTATAATGGCGAAATGTGAGATCTGTGGGTGTTACTGCGAATTATATTCCCTGTTATACATAGACTTCGGACACTATTGAAGTAGAAACCGAAAATTGATGTGTTCACATTATCTCTATTTTATCTTATTTTATAGGATGGAATGCATAATAGTTAAATACGCATTATAAGTGGGTATGTATATACATAAACACATATGTATATATTTATATATATTTTTCACGTAATACAAAACATTTAGGTAAACACTGCTGGACGAACATTAGAAAAAGTTTGGAGATTAATATGTATAACCACCCCAACTTGTTTAGAAGTTGAAGGAAAAAGAAATGTATTTGGCGAACTACACGGACGTAGGAAGTGAGTTTAGTAGGCATTGACAGATTCTCAACCAGATTAAAAACGGAAGCTGAAACAGAATTGTTTATGAAGATATCACTGTAAATAAGACAACATATACCACATAGACGTCAATAATGTTAGTCTAATTTTTACAACTGTTTATTACATTTAGAAATCGTTTGCGCGTTATCATCAATTTGCGATAATTGCGGACAGTTTCTTTTACGGAAAACGAATTGCAGGTTTCATTCATGAATCTAAAACGTTTATGAATACGATATGAACTAAAGACGTAGATATTACCCTTAGGGTTTTGATTTTGTCATAGAAACGACTGATGTATTTAGAATGGTTTGGACTTAATGTTTTCTACTTTTTTTTCTTTTTTTGTGAGTGGCCCAATAGTTTTCATGCTTGTGATTTATTCTGTTCGAACTTGTTGTACTCGATCTCGGTTGAGACAACAACAACAACAAAATTGTTGACTAATAAACTAGATTATACAAACAGCACAGAAGTAACCGAGTGATTTTATTTTTAACAGATATAATAATATGTCTTCGTTATCTCAATTTACAACTTTTATTTATTTATGAAATTTAACATTTTTATTTATTGTTTTTTAACTTAACATGATCAGATGATATGTTCTATTAATACGTCAGTTTCTACGAACAAGGAATTCATATATTGTCTTTCCCTCATTATACCGATTTATACCATTTTATTTATTTATCTATAAATTATGATCTAATATAGTGTTTTTCTCCATCAATAATTACGAAGCTTGTACATTCGTAATCAATACAATTATGAACTACTATACAAAATCGCCATGAATGTTTGGCTGGTTGGTTGGTTGATTTGTTCTCTTTGTTTTACGGCATATCAACACTTTTCAGGTTATTTAATGCCGAATCCAGTGATTTTGAAGACAGCATTTTAACAGAATACATGTTTTTTTTGTTTTTTTTTGCAAATCAGTTTCTATTTAACCCATAGTTCGGATTCTAACTGGTACTACCACTCCGGGTCAGAGTGTAGCAATGACAATTAAAGTGTAGATCTATACTCCCCAAAGCATGCAAGATGGGGCCTCATCATTGGATATAGGTTGAGTTCATATCCAGGACCAACATCTTGATGAAGGCAGCCAATACAATCATAAGCAACGTCTTTATATATGCCTGATTATTTACTAAACATTCTTTAAGTATTCTTTAAAATCAATTCAAGCCATTTCTTTGGATGTAGAAACTCGGTTTGCAGCTGAATTTTAATTAACTCTGGCGTGTGAAACTATAACATGTCCAGTGCGCTTCCATCCTCATACACATCATAATAGACAAGCAAACGATTTCCCGATGTGATTAACGCGTCTCTGTGCCGTGAGGCGTTTATTTTTCGGAACTCTGCGCCGGGGAATTATCCGACTGGCAAATAGTCCCGGGTGTTACGTTAGACGGATATTTCGCTTAATAGTCAGTTAACGACTTCGTTCTTGATCTACGGAGTTCGCACTTGACTGGAAACAAGACCGACAGGAAATGTAATATTGTGTGAACTAATTCTCTCAAAGCACGATAGATACTGTATACAACATTAAACGAAGGAGATTGTCCGAGTGTTAAATGTAATGTGTGAAATAACAAGATAAAAACTTGTGTTAATCGTGAATATACTATTAAGGTTATTTCTATTTTGTACATTTAACCAGTGATTTAACACAGGCAAATAAAAAAGATAAACTGGCGGTCAATCAATAAGTCTTTAGTGAGCTTTTAAAAGTTTTGTATTAAATATTAAAAATCAAAATAAGTTTTTTTGCCATTTCTGCTTGTCATACCACTTTTTCCCCTAAGGGCAGTGCACATTTATCTTATAGAGACAATGAACGACGACGACAGCTTCTCCAAGTCGTTTCATTAATCACTGCAGTATTTTATTTGCATCGGTTTATGACATTTGCCTTTAATGATTGAGCAAAATACAGGATATACCGCAATGATATTTATGCATGTAAAGGGATAAATTATAGCTTGAAGGCATAGAGGATAATAAATATATCCATAATGCGGGTATAAATAAAGAACATGTGTGAGGAATTTGCAGCGTCATACAGCGTATGTGTTTTTGTGTTAGCTGGTCTTGAAAGTGCGCATTTGAGTGTAGTAATTTTACTCTGCTTGGTCTTTCTAGCATGTAGATTCACGCACACGCGCAGACACACATATATATATAGACATATATATATATATGTATATATATATATATATATATATGTGCGTGTGTGTGTTTGTGTGTGTGTGCGCAAATACATCTGCTTTCATATATATATATATATATATATATATATATATATATATATATATATATATATATATATATATATATGTAAGTCACTGTGTTTGATCGTGCATAATAATGATTCATGAAAATTTGGGGGTCTGCGTACGCGTCCGGTCAACAAAGTATGGAAATAGAAAATTTAATGATTAAAGAAAAAAACGTTTAGAAGTGGGTTTGGTATAGATGTACATAAGAATACTTTGTTAAGTATGTTTCAACTTAAAAAGGGATGGTATAATAAAATTATGGGGTATGCGTTCGCGCCGGACCTCCATAGAATGGAAATAGGTACACACTTTAATAAATACTTTTTTCATATCCATCTGCGTAAGTGTACCTTTATTATTATGTTTCAGTTTGAAGAAATATGACATAATAAAATTATGGAGAGTTCGTTCACGCCTGACCTCGATAGAATGGACATATGTCAGAAAGTTTAACAAAGTTTTATAATATAGATCAACAGAATATTGTTTTAAGTGTTTCAGTGTGACCAGGTGATGTATAATAAATGATGGGGTTTATCTATTTTATTTTTACTTTCATCATATTTTGCTTTTGTTTTGATATCCCCAAATTCGGAGCTATATCTTTACAACCGTTCCTTTTTATAACCTATCATACGCCCATACATCAGAGTCCATTTTCTGTAGGCTGTTTTAACCCAGTCAATGACGAGTAACTTTGCTTGTATATATATATATATATATATATATATATATATGCATATATACATATATATATATATATGTATATATATATATGATATACAATATACAAGATGCATCTTCTTGAAAGAAAATGCTTATCTCTGCAGAATGATGTACAGCGTATATGCGAATGTAGATTGCTCCTCCAGCGATCTACATTCTTGCGAAATCGCTCACCATTTCCCAGTATTTTGTGTTATTTCTTGCTGTACGTTATCAGTTACCATTGAGTCTTGCCAAAACACTGCCTTAATTAGCGACAGAACCAAAGGTATTACAGTAATACTTGAGTAGCTTGCAGAACAAAAACGTCCTTATAAAATCGTTGCTCATGCCTGACCTCATATGATTTACTCCCGAAATTTATCTGAAGATTGCGGATTCATCCGGAATTCTAAAGGCACGCTTTAATACTGCATTTTAAAACGCATTTCCTTAAAATAATCTGCATTTTTCTGTGATCAAATTCCTCATTCTCACTGATCCGCACTTTGAAATTTCCAGTCGTTTGTAACAATCTTTGGCAGCTTGAGATTAACTTTCAATAAACCCTTATACGTTTTCAGAGGTGTATGGTGGGGTTATTTTCCCCAATGTAAAGTTCGCCTTAAAACAATGGTTTCGATATCTTATCATCTCTCATTTTTTAAGTGTCTAGCCCAGCGTCTTAAGATTTGAACGATTCTAATTTCTATGCTGCAGCTGTTGGATGTATTTAACAGCAGGGTCAGAAGTATAAAATCTAACTGACGTTCAGCTTGTAGATTCTTTCGATATGTAGTTTCAGTTCCTTATACATAGATAAAAAAGTAAGGACACATGAATCAAATACACTGATAATTATTTTCCACTGATTGTATTATTAAAGCATATAATGTTTTAACGAATACACACACACACACACACACACACATATATATATATATATATATATATATATATATATATATATATACATATATATGCATTTGGAATTCAAAAATATTACCAACATACTTAATTGCTTCGCATAACTCATACCCCGACTAATGCCGAGCCCGTCCCTGTTACTGACCATAGAAATGGAACACTCTCCAGTTCTCTATCACACTAACGCTTTACCGCCGTTAGCACACTTAATTACCCTCGCACGTTAGCTCTGAACCCCACTACTATTTACATGATTCTGCACAAAATTCACAAATAGCGTCTCACGAATCTTCCCATAGAGGATTATACAAATATATAAAAAGTAAACCCAGCACACTTCGAGAATAACAATATTTGGACAATGCATCCCTTCGATGTGCATACAAAAACGATAATACAAAAAATTAAAGAAATACAAAAGGCAATGTAAAATAGTAGCTTTCTTTTTTCCACAAAATCTGTTTAAATGGTATATATATATATGTACATATATATATATATGTATATATGCATATATACATATATATATACACATATATATATATGGTAAAACTGGTAATGAGTAAAAACCTACAGAGAGTGCTCAATAATATTGTACAGCAAATATGTGTTTTATTTTTTTCTTACAATTTCGTCTGTTTGTTTTCCTATATTTCAGAAGTTGGACCATGTTTGTGATCCTACTACCTCTCCAGACCTTTCAGACATTAGGTTTCTGTAAAAAATAATATATATATATATATATATATATATATGCATATATATATATATATATGTATATATAATTTTCGTATATTGGTGGCGTAACTAATGTAGAACGAATGCTTTTTGTAAGATGATCATCCAGGATTAGCTAAGTTAACGTAGCAGATATGTAAACATTTCCAGATATCAAGGCGTATATGCTAGAGAACAGGCAGAAAACCTACTAATACATAACGCCCTCGTCAATACATATTTTCGCACTAGAACTGCTTGTGGTATTACTGTTTCCTATACACTACATCCTTCGCGACAGACTTCTCCCTCTCGCCCCTAGTTTTTGCTGTTGAATATATATATATATATGAATATATACATATATATATATATATATATATATATACCTATATATATATATATACCCCTATGCCCTCAGCCACACAAGAAATGAACCTCCCAAGCCCCCTACAAGTTCCTTAAACCCCAAAACTAAAAAAAATTATCGACATACCAAACGCCCCCACCCTCGCTCCCCTGTTCCATTCCTATCTTCCTCTTCCGCCCTCCTCGCAACCCCGTCAACTTCCACTCTTTCATCCCAAAATATCGAACATTTCTGTAAAAGCCTGAGGACGCTACAGACAGCTAAAAAACGGCTGTGTAGCTGAAACAATAATGTAACTTTACAGAAAGATACACAAAAACAAAACGCATATTTTCTCTACAACACTATTGAGCACTTTCTTGAGTGTTTTTTAATTGCCATCTCCACTAAATATGTATATATATATATATATATATATATATATATATATATATATATATATATATATATATATATATATATATATGTATCAATCTATCTATCTATCTATCTATCTATCTATCTATCTATATATATATATATATATATATATATATATATATATATATATATATATATATATATATATATATATATATCCATCTTGGTTCGGACGAACGATCAAAATCGCAATAGTAAATTGGAAAAAAACAGCGCTTTTTGCGGTATAGGAATCCGGAAAAGTTTAGTCTTTTTCTATGCCCAGACCGCGTCCTTTAATTATTTATTTAATTTGAGTGTATTTGCTTTAAATATCTTTAACTACGAGTTATAATAATAATCATAGTAAAATATTTAATAATGTCTTAAGAATCTGCAAGTGTATAAGAATATGAAGTTTAGTACGGAATCGGTGAGTATTTCTGAATCGGTAACCATATTAGAATCATCCTCTCACTGTTATATATATATATATATATATATATATATATATATATATATATATATATATATATATATATATACAAATAAATATACATATATATATATAGAATATACATATATATTCATATATATATATACAAATAAATATACATATATATAGAATATATATATATATATATATATATATATATATATATATATATATATATATATATATATATATAATAGTGAGAGGATAATTCTAATATGGTTACCGATTCAGAAATTTACTGTATTTCAGTTTCTTTGATCAAAGTTTCCTAAAAAGCTTTGTCTAACATTTGCAAAGTTCATACAAGGGTAATTTATATATTTAGCAATGGACTTAGATATGTTTTGAATAAATTTATCTATAACTATTTAAAATCGAAAAAACAACGATTTTAATCTGGTCATTTTGCTAATAGATATATTTAACGAACTTTTGGAGGGGAATATTTTACGTTAGACTGACAAATGGAGATATTAAAATATGACACACAAGCTCCCAACGCGTGGACACTCTTTAAAAGTATAATTCTTAAAAAAAAAAAAAAAACAGACAACTTTAGCAACACATATTTGGCAACTCAAAAGATACGGATACCCCTTTTAATAAAAATTGAAAGCATACAAGCTTTGTGAACAATTCTGCACCCTTTGTTGATTTAAAACGCTGGCTATATTTTAATTTAATTACAATGTATCCACACTTTAAAACCGAAAATCGAGATTCTTTTCAGATTCTTTTCTTTTTTAAACATAGTCACCACTTCACTACAAATAGGAGGAAGGGTTAAAGACACCAAAATAAAATTAGCATTTTTGTTGTGAGTAGTGCGGATATTCTTGGAAATATTTAAAAAGAAAATAAAGAAAACGACGTTATTAAATCTATATATCTATATATATAAAAGCGAAAATGTATGTATGTATGTATGTATGTTTGTGTGTCTGCTAAAAGCTTTTGACCGACGGAACAAAAATTCACAAACTTCGTATCATATAAAAGCGCCACCCTTCGGACGACAAATATCGAGAAATAACCCCAAAATGACAATCAGAAATTCGTCATTTGATCGATTTTCTGCAGGAGTGGTCCCAAAAAAGTAACATGTTAATGTTGAACATTACATATTTTGAAATCGATTTATAACTGCCCCCCCCCAAAATGCGGGCGCCAACTCTTCTACATGAATAATACACGGGACCGTTTATTTTGGGTCAAATTGTATTTAAAACCAGCTGAGTCATGTCACGTGACATTGATGTCAGCAGGCTCTAATGACAGTCTGAATTAAAGAAAAACATGTTGTTATCGGTAAAAAATATTTAACCCTTAGACAAGCTCAACTGTGGACTTCTACCCTATGGCAACGTTACCAAAGTTATTAGCACGTTTAAAATAGTTAGATACGATTGTTAAACGAAAAAAAACAAGCCAAAAATGTGAAGTAAAAAAAATACGCTTACAAAAAATATTAACGATCGAAGTGTTTACAAAAAAAAACAACCAGACGCCATTTTTTTAGTAACAGTCTTTAGAGTAAGGAAGACGAAGTGAGAGAGAGAGAGAGAAAGAAACTGAGAGACTTACACAAACGCAAACAGAGAGAGAGAGAGAGAAAGAGAGAGACAGATAGAGAGAGATGTCTAGACAGGAAACGAAATACATAATTTAATACAAAAATAACATACTGCTACGTCATCTCGTAACGCTTCCGCGATGACGTTATTTAGTGGCTACCTGTCAATCAAACCTTTTTCACTCCGTATATAACCCTTCTTTATACACTATAATCATTTCCTCTTAGTCTTGGCATAGACAGTTTAGTGGTTGGAGTTAGTTTCCCCTCCGCGTTCCGGGTTTAATCACGCCTCACGACAAAAACTATTTTTCTTTTACATCTTTAGACATGCGGGCAACGTTTCTTTATTTTTACTTCGGTTATTCTTTAGTTTACTTACCCCCTATACACAAAGCCTTTTTTTTCGCTGTTTATTTGGTTTTTCCGATTTTTTAAAAATCGTTTCAGGGTTATTACTTATCCCCCCATACACACCCCCAAAACATCCAGGAAACGCCGGGTACCCCCCCGCTGGTCTTCTATATATATAAAAGCGAAAATGTATGTGTGTATGCATGTACGCTATTCCCCGATATCCACAAAATGCTTCTTTCAGAAAGCGCTTGCTCGGTTCACAACTTCTTAAAACTTTTTTATATAATCTATAAATTGTAATATCTCAGAGTTACCCACGAAGCTCGCCTGTCTATTTAATTTTATTGACTTTCAAACGTTAATTAATCCACATATCCCACATCGGCACGCATTACATTCGGCTTTCGGTATAAAAAAGCGAAACTCGACTCTAATCACAGGCCGAAAGCCACTTGCCCGCGCGCCCTCTGGGGCCCGGGTGACATGATCAAAGTGTAGTATCTGTTCCGACAGATACTGCAAGCTATGACTAGCAAAGACCAGATGTGGGGGCAACCCCACATGCTTGACCTTTAACCAGCTCCCATTTCCCTCCTCTCGGGAGCTGGTCCCCATTTTCCCTTCCCCTTCCCTTGACTCCTCACATTAAAAATTGGCCTTGTGCCTAATTTGCTCGGTGGGGGAGCAAATAAATACAACAGGCCGAAAACCACTTGCCCGCGCGCCCTCCGGGGCCCGGGTGACATGATCAAAGTGTAGTATCTGTTCCGGCAGATACTGCAAGCTATGACTAGCAAAGACCAGATGTGGGGGCAACCCCACATGCTTGACCTTTAACCAGCTCCCATTTCCCTCCTCTCGGGAGCTGGTCCCTATTTTCCCTTCCCCCTCCCTGGACTCCTCACATTAAAAATTTGCCTTGTGCCTAATTTGCTCGGTGGGAGAGCAAATAAATATAACAGGCCGAAAGCCAGTTGTCTCAAGAGAGTTAAGTAACGTTTGTTAAATATCAGACTGTAGCTTACATTTCGCTCCTTCTAATAAACAGGGAACGGGTTTTTAAAAACAAACAAACCGATTTATTCAAAACTGTCCCGCACAAAATCGTAACTGCTGAATACCTATAGCCGACACGTCAATCAAAACGCGCACCTGCTTTTATTTTAAAACATTTTACTATTTTCCAATTGCGCGTCGTCCACGCTTCGTTTTTTTCAAATTTTCGCGTTTTTTTTCACATACCCTGAAAAACACCCCTCGCTAGTTATATATAAAAGGCAAAATGTGTGTGACCATTTCGTGTATGTCTGGCAAAGGCTTTTCTCGCACACGGTCCCGGGTTCGTCACTATCGCTTAAAACTGTTTATATGTTTAGACCATACGAAAAAGAGAACATATTTTGAATCCTACCCATGCAGGGAAGGATAAACGTATGTTTGTGTATCTCACACACACACACACACACACACACACCCACACACACCCACACATGTTTGTCCTTCCCAACATGGGTAGGATTCAAAAACTGTTCTCTTTTTCGTATGGTCTATGACTTTTCCTTTCTTGCATTTTTACTTCAATATCCTGAAGATGTCCTCTGAAATAGGGACGAAACGTTGATTATTTTAATAATTCCTTTCGGTTTTACTATTTTTCTCAAAATATAACGTCAACCACAGTTGGTATTTTATTTTTTATACATATACACACACACACATATATATATATATATATATATATATATATATATATATATATATATATATATATATATATATTGCATATATATGTCTATAATATATATATATATATTATGCATATATATATGTATATATAATATATATATATATTATGCATATATATATACATATATATGTATATATATATATATATATATATATATATATATATATATATATATATATATATATATATATATATATATATATACATATGAGACGGAAACCATCGAGACGGTATATCAAGTTTAATACCTCTTGCTACTTATGTGGCTATATAAAAATTATGAATATTTATTATAGAATAGAAAGATTCTTTTACAGAAGCGCACAGTTTTTTCTTATCTTCAGAGATCTACAATCTTTCACTGCCATGACAGATGTCACTATGTTCGATGTTTCCACGTTTATTTGTTTTCTATTAACTGTTTCATACGGCTCGCCTATATATGTATGTATTTATGTATGTATGTTTGCATGTATGTATGCATGTATGTGTGCATGTATGTATGTGTTTGTGTGTATGTGTTTTTACGTGTGTTGGTGTGGTTTGTGTTTTGTTCGTGTTGTGTGTGTTTGAATGTTTGACGTGAGAATGTGCAATTCTATGTATGTATACTTATACAAGTGTCTCATCGTGTATAATATCCAGGTTTGTTTCAATTTAAATTTAAATGTTACCTGTGTTCAGTCACGTAGGCAATTTGAAACCAGACGCCTTTTCAGCAATTTATTAAACTAAAGCCTGAATAAGATGAAAAAAATTTCAGAGGCGAAACCGACTAGTTTTTATGTTTTTAACGACATATTATCCTTTTCGTTTTTCGTCTTTTTCTTTTTCTTATTCTTCTTTGTCTTTATGTTCTTACTCAGGTATTTCCCCTCTTACATATTATACTCCTCCTCCTCGTCCTCCTCCTAATTCTTTTTTATTATTATTGTTATTATTCGATAGATTTTAATAATATGGATAGAAAAAGTATAATGCTATTATCAATAAGGTTTTACAGAACATCAATAGTATAATATCAGTTCGACTGTCATAAAAACGTCGGGAATGATGGTAGACATTCAAGATATTGATTCCTACATTCAGATTAATAGGTAATGTTTTCCATGATGTAATTTTTATAGGGGATTCATGCTTATTCTATATCGTCAATCTGAGAGTAACGTTTAGCGACACATCTACTTTGTACAGTTTAACGCCAGGAGCTGTATTTTTTGTACAGAACTATCTTGTAGAAATGAGATGTTTATCTTTTGGGAAAAGTACTATCGTATAGGAGTGATTCTTTCTTAAATCATCCATTTCTTTTTTCATTGCTATTGATCGTGGACCACAATGTTTTGAATAACTTGCTTCGTTCAAGCATTTTGCCATATTCTCAATGGAATAGCAATAGTGAAATTGATAACTTTTGTCGACTGCAAAATATATATATATATATATATATATATATATATATATATATATATATATATATATATATATATATATATATATATATGTATATATATATCGGGCCGTGTTTTAATTTGTATTCGTAAATATCCTAAAATTTCACTTGCCACGATTCGAATTTTGATTCTGATCCAATGAAATAAAGTATCACGGCGGGTCTATAACCTGTTTTGGGGTAACGCTCGACTTAAACATCGTAATCACCAATCTCGTGAATACACTTGTCCCTGTTACTGACGATGTCATAGTCGTGATTTGTTTTAATAATTTTAGGAAATATAATTTCATCCTCTACACATGATGGAGTTTCTTTTTTGTTTCGTTTGATGGGTTCAATTATTATTATCCATGATACCATAATCACGCTTCTCGCTCTCATCCTTTAATTGTCCGATCTTTCAAGATAGTTCTTTTTGTGTGAGATGCAGCATAGTATGTATTGATTGCATCATTATAGAACTCTCCAATGATAGTCTTTTGTGATTTGGCGTGAAAATACATTTCTACTACATTTTTTTGTTAAAAGAAATGCCACCAATTCAAAACCTCCCTTATCTTTGCGAGCCATATTCATTCATGACGTCATTTCATCAGTCATTTGACGAGATGTCCGTCAATATAACTTTTCTCTTTCATCCCTGTGCATGCTACTTGATGTCAATCCTGCCCATGTTTTCCTATAGTCGTTTTTTTTTTCCTGCAGGGTTCTTTGCAAGATTGTCTTCGGAAGAGCTGAGGCAAGTGCCATATATCTTTACTGCTTGGTGTTTCTCATTTAAACATTAGTGATCATATTTACAGGCCGCCAGATTTTCACGTGGTCCAGTTTTAAGTATGCTAATATCTTCCTTGTTTTAAAATAAATGTTATAAGAGTATAAGTTTTTCATTACCATAGACCCTAATCGTTTCTCGATATCCGCATTTTCAATCTAAGACTATACCGCATAAAAACATGCAAAAGTCACACAAGAGCACATCAGTAGAATTTTATAAGCTTACTATTATTTTCATATTATTTTCTATTCAACTAGATGTTTTATTTTGTTTAATTTAATTCATTTATTTCGTTTTATATATTTGTTGATTTATACATTCGATTACACGTTAAGTTTATTCTATGCTTACAGGTGTGTGCTATCCATCTCGTGGTATTAGTAAGATATTTCGGATAATTTATAAATTATCAAATCCAAACTCATAATTAAAATATATATCATACGGAACCTATTTATAACTACTTTATCTAGAAAATCGTAATATGTTTGCGCAATTTTTTTCCAGCGTCCGCTTTCTTTTTTTCTTTTACTACTGATTCGCTAGTCATGGCATGAATCGGGTTTATTTGAATAATTAATAGTTTGATCAACCATATATAACTTGCTGGAGTTAATTTAGAATATTTTCGAGGAATTTAATAATGTAAGGTTTCAAACATTTAGACTCCCGGGTCAAACTACGCAGTTACAGAATACATCGTAAGCAATATAAGACAAGTAATACATAGACCTGCGTTTTTTGGGTGGGGTGGCGTAACGCCGTTTATTGAAAGCTACTTTCATGGATTAAAAAATATCCTTTCTCATTGATCACTGCATCTTAAATATCTATTCGAATATGATCTGCAAAATAGCCTATCAAAAGTCCTTTGGAACGAGCTCTCGAACGTGATCTTGTGTCTGTGCAAACGTTTTTTATATATTATACTTCTTATTTTTCCATCGTGACGACATTTTGCACACGGCTCGGCATTTGCATACGCGCGTCTGCACTCTTTTACAATACTAACTTCTATCAAAATATTGAGCACTGTTTAATTACAGACAGAGCATATATGTTATTTTAAATCAATTAGTAATAATAATAATAATAATAATATATATATATATATATATATATATATATATATATATATATATATATATATACTAGTGTTGTATTGTAGATATCATAAAATTAGACCGTTGTATGTGACCGTCTAAATGTTGTTGTCTATTTGTGATATATTCATATCTAATTGTTCATATGCTTATTTTTGTGTGTGTGTGTGGTACATGTATTTTTAGACATACCTTCTTTAGGCATAGTTTGTCTGGCCTTCCTGTAATTCATCTTGTTCTTGGAGGGGAGACTGGAAACCTGTTTTGGACGAATATTCATTCGCTTCAAAACAATGAATTGGTTTTATATTTTTTAATCACTTAATGTCGATCGCAGAAGAATGGACAGTGAATGTCCTTGCTTAAAAAGGTCTAATTTTCATACACGTCAGCGCCCCCCACCCCAGTGGAGGGAAGGGGACGACCTGTTAAGACATATGTTCTCTACGTCCAATCCCAAACTCACTGACTCCAGCTAACTCACACGCAGATCCGATCAGCTGACCCTCACTCCCGGTAAAACGTGTCTACACACGGTTTAACATACTTCTTTCTTATTTTCGATTTATTTCCTTACACTACCCTGTGCACCCGGCGTTGCACAGACGTTTGGAAGTGTGTGTTGATCCAAATAAATTGGTAGTAGGAAGGCAGGTTCGCATCCGGAAAGAAGAAATAGAACGTGAAAAAAAGTGACATCTTTTCTGTTGCGTCCATTACATCAGCGAAAGTGACGAATATCAAAATTAACGCTAGTAAATCCAAAAATTGGATGTCTTCCCAAAATATCTGCGGAAAAAGCAACCCCTCCTTGTAAAATTGAAATGTCCGGGTTAAATTGAAGTAATCAATATTTTTTTTGGGGGGGTCATTTTTTTGATATTTGCCGTCCGACATTCATGGTTTTAGAGGATACCTGTTTCCAAACGTTTCGACGCGTCTGTTACACGATATAGGCAGACATACAAACGGCTGTACATGCGTACAAAAATACATACATTGAAACAGACAGGTGAGATTCATGTTATAGATATAGATAACAATAAGCACATATTGAGCTCTATTATTGATTTAATGATAAACATCTCTGGGTTTATGTATATGTTATCACGAGATGAAGATATATATGAGTGAACAAATGAAAATCGAATTATGCGACATAAAATATCCTGAAAAAATTAAATACCTTCATAACCCGAAAAATTGGATAAGAGATGTAATCACATGCAAATTTAATAAAATATATCTTTTAAAAGTATTTTACAATTTGATTGTCCAAAGATAGAAAAGTAAATAATAATTTATAATGCAAAACACTTATTTATCTCATCTCATAGACTATCTAAATTTTCATCTAATATAAATTCAAAGAAATGCATGAACGCAATTGAAGAGCTGCTTAAAATATTCTCGGCTTTCAAAAATACATATACTCAAAGAAAAAAATTTAAACAGCAGAGAAGCACTTAAGAGTTTGAATATAACGATAAGAATATCGGAGAAACAATTAACAAATAAAAGGAAAACAAGAATAGAAAATTCACTGAAGCTTTAAATCCCGAGTCGGCCATTGAGCGTAATTCAATTCGATAAATGTATTCGTTTTCTTATCTTTAAAAGAATCTTAAGCTCTATTACTTCCCGATAATGACGATAGATTTGATAACTATCCATAAAAAAATTATCCAGCCAGTTTTTTTTCTTAAGAAGAGACCAATGAGTTTATATAATTTAAATCTCAAACATGAACGACGAAATAGAATTCTATATTTGTATATATATATATATATATATATATATATATATATATATATATATATATATATATATTTATATATATATATATATTTATATATATATATATATATATATATATTCTATTGTTGTAAGATATTTAGCACCAAAAATAAAAATAAATTGCCGATTGAAATTAGATCAGATACCGAATAAGTTCATCAAACCATTTAGTGGACGTGTGATGTAGCAGGTAACCTCATATCTATTGGTGGAGGTTGTCCTTTTAGTGGTTTTATCTAAACTATGCAAGTCTTGTCTTAAGCGGATTCCCCTCTGTAAAATGTTTTTGACTACTAATGGGGGTAGAGATTTATTTGCTGCCCACCTAGAGCAAATGTGGCACAAGGCCGGAAAGGTGGGATCCAACAGTCTCCGCTGCAGGAGGGGCACTCCTGCAATTGAAAAAATGCCTGAGTAACCCCATCGACATTCCCCGATAGGGGCGCCTCAAGCAGTAAGCAATAAACTTGCTCCACCGGAAAGCCCGGTGGCAAGGCCTGGGAGGGTGGACCTCCGAGGTATTACCCAGGCGGCGTACCTCAGTCCAACAGGTGCAGGGCCGGTTCCCGGTCCCTCGCCTGTGGGGCTGAGTGTCAAGTGACTAATCCTTGACGAGTACTACCCTGTCTCCATGCAGCCGAGGCCGATAGGAGACCTTCCCAATCAGACGAACTAATGTGGGTATGAGACAAATGGATTCCCTAATCATATTTATAAGCACCGACTGTGCTAAACAACAAATGAACACGTTTAAAAATCATTATAAAAACTGTCGAATGTTTTATTCAATCAGTTCGCCGTTAACTACGCTACGAACCGAATTTGATTCTTGTCCGCGATCTTGGTTACTGATCTGAACTACGCCACCATCTTTATTCAAAACAATGTCTCAACACTGTACACCCTCTATTTTGTGGCCTTGGTAGTGTGCGGAAAATATGAAACTATCATAAAAACTTTAAACATTGAAAGAGTATGTACTGGTCTACTGAGAATATTAAACGTGTGAAAAGGTTGTGTCTCTTTTAAAGCCGTGAAAATGCAGCATCGTAGAAAGAACACTCATGGCTACGAGAAAACCTAACGAAAATAATGACAATATTAAACACCTTCGATCATATTGAGTTTATAAATATTAATTTACCGACATAATCTCTTAAACTAAAACAGATAAAATGATGGATTATGTGCAAACATTCGATAAATCTTTTTGTAGTGACAGCTGCATTCTTTAATTTAACTATAAATTTGTCGCCCTACTGGAAAAAAACACTAGCGCTTTATTTAAATCTTTTATTGGAAAATCATTTCAGGTTACTTGATTATGTAGTAAAGCTAACATTTTTGATTGACTTCAGCTCCTATCACCCGCTTCAGACGGATCCGGAAGTGGAAGCCTGCTTTGTTCACTTTGTTGACGGGTGGTCGGCGAGTACAGCGGATGGCGGAGATCAAGCTAGCTTTGCTGTTGTGGAGGTTATGTTTGTGATGCTCTCGACGTATAAACAAACGAAAGAGGTCATCATTTTATTGTCAAGAGATTAAGGGGCCATAGAGAGAAAGGTATAAAGTCGTAGCACTTCTTCTGAAGTCAAGATGAAGTTCTTTGGACTTGTGGACCGACGCTCCGTATTGCTGTCACACACACGGTCTGGCAGCGGCCAAATTATTGAACATGAGGATCAGCAAACTCTGCAGCACATTCAAGTGCACGTTGTGTTGACTTTCAAGCCGATTTTGAAGATGTGAGGTGACATGATGTGACATTCACCTGAAATCATACCAAACCTGATAATTTTGGTCGGAAACTTCGGAGAGCTGTGACATCAAGATGTGTGTTCAAAGTTGAATTGTCCGAATTTTTATTTTAAGTCAAGTTGGCATTACTTGAATTGAAAGTGAGCATAAACTCTACAACGACACATCTCAAATCTCGTTATTAAACATTAGCTTTTCAGCCCGACGTTGCCCGACTGTTTGAAGGTGTATGTTGAGAAAAAAAGTGGTAGTAGGAAGCCAGGCTCGAACCTGTACCGTGAAAGAAAAAAGAACGGGGAAAAACGTGGCGTCTTTGCTGTTGCAACCACCGCCAATCTGGAACTTACGTAGGTTAAAATTAAGGCTAGACAATCGAAAATAGGGGATGACTTTCGACAATATCGGCGAAAAAAGCGACACCCTGTAGTAAAGTGACCACTTGAAGGTTAAGATATTACTGTTTTATGACAATGTTTCGATATATCTCGTCTGAAATATCGAGCTTAAAAACGATACCGATCTTATGAAACTCCGTCGCCTCTGTCGAAATTTTAGGCAGACGTGCAAACATACATACATACATACATACATGAATTTATATATTGGTAGCTCAAATTGTTACTTAAACCAAGTAAACAATTTTCTCTATCTATGAATCATTTCAAATGTTTAGACCGGAATTGCTTGAGTAACTTGTTTTATACCTCAGTGATCATTTGTTTTTAAACTTTGACCCCTATTATTGTTTGGAGCTCAAATCAAGTTATTAAGTTAGATCTATGTCCAAGGCGCCTATATCTAAAATTAGTTTAAATGTAAAGTTTAGTCCCATAATTGGTTGAGGAGTTTGGTAGAGTTCTCAAAGGTCAAATCATTAAATTTTGACTCCTTAACAGCTAAATTTCTGGTCGACAACCGATTATAAGGTTTTTCCCAAATTTCAGTACCTTGTATATCCAATTTCGAGTCTGTAGACTGAAAATTGACAGAGATATTGGGTAGAGAAATGTACACATACAGACAGACATACAGGCAGACAGACACATTCACTTTTATAGATTGTGTCATTTTAAAACATGCCATATTGCTCTTATAGCTCCTCCGCCTTCTGAACAACTACCCAACTTATAAAAAGTTTGCAACAACAACAAAACCGTTTTCATTAACCGGAAATGCAAATGTGTCGTCTTATTTTTGCGCGACAATGTTATCGTTCTACGATGGACTTTCTAGACAGGGTACAATGCAGATTCAATCATAATTTCCCCCCACCATATATAGCTTCAGACAGTGTCCCAAGCAATGTTGCATCTGTGTGCTTTGGTTCGATTTACTTGCTACTTTTTTGCAAGCTAAATCTAAACAACTATGATGAACCAAATAAGGCATCAGCACACAAAGTAACTATTGCAACCAAATTTTCTACAGGTTTTTCCCGTGAAATCCTTTTACTACACTGTTTATTCGATTGCATCATCATGCAAAAGATAAATCAAACATAAACGCAGAGCTGGCATTACACGACTCTATTCCGCATGCCTTGTAAACGTGGCGTTTCTTTTACAGTATCTCTTTAAGTCTTGGTAAAAAGTGAAATAAACTTAACGTTATCTTGCCAGAAATATTATTTCACTATCCTAAATCATCTAGACTGCAGGCCCTTGCTGAGGTATGCTTAACTTTATCAGTTGTTCTAAGCTGTTTATCCGTCAAGACTTTGCCATGCCACTATCTGAGAAAGGGGCCAGTCTATTACAAATCGCATGAAGCGCCCAGGGATAGCGATGGGAATAACGAAGGAATTTAGCTGACTACTCTACTGTACTTGCAAGAACTTAGGTTTTCAGATGTACATTTCTGAATCTCATATCAATTCTACCGGCTACGAGTGCAAACGAAATATCACTTTCAACTGGAAATATGTTTTTTGAGGTCAATAAAAGTGGTATCTATATACCTATAAGCGAAAATGTATGTATGTATGTATGTATGTATGTATGTATGTATGTGTTTTAGCTATTTCTGTATGTCTACAAAAGGCGTTTTTTTGACCGTCATTCTCGGTTGGCTCGCTACTTTTTAAAACTTTTTATATCGCGTCTCAATCATAATATGTATGAGTTAACAACGGGGGTCGCTCGTCTATTTACTTTGCCCGACTTTTACAAGCTATTTTCGAGATATTTTTTGATCGCCGCGTAGCGGGAAAAACAGAAACTTGCTTCCAGCGAAAAACTAGGTCAACCATCAGGCAACTTGACCTGTCTCACACATGGTAATTTTGGGTTATAAACGTCAACTTTACACACTTAAAATTCATATGTTCCCGTGGTCGAGATGGTTAGGTCGCAGGGTATTTTTCTTTCCATTTCCTTCCCACCTCCGCGTCAAAGGTTTGGGCTTCAAGCCTACCTTTCTACAAAATATTTTTTGTTCTTTTACACCTCCAAACACCAGGCCAACGTTCTTTTTTTTTAAAACAGCGTTGTTTTGATCTATCCCCCCACCAACGCACACCTCCAAACACCCGGGCAATGCCGAGTATCCCTGCTAGTGTATTAATAAAATTTAAAATATGATCTATTTATTCTTTTGTTTTTCAGATATTAACAAGGTTTAACAAGTATTACAATATTAGAAACAAATTATATGTGATAGTAAAGTCCTTTCTGATTTTCCGGAACTCGTGTTTAAAAGACACCTAATGTAATGCACACATTTAATCAGGCCATCGCCCGGTTGTTTGCATTAATTGTCTGTTTTTCTAAGTTTTTTTTTTATAATAACCATACAAGAAATAAATTACTATATTTACGTCATCTAAAGTTGCGCAATGTATTCATACTGGTAGTTAAGCTTTTTCTTATCTTCGAGGTGACATTACATTTGGTAGTAAAATACAACAACAAAAAGATTCTGCTTCATCAGGAAGCATAATATCCTTATGTGAAATGGGCCGCTGGGTTGTTTTAGATTAAAAAGTGTCGTTTGATCAAAGTGCGTCTGCCCACATGGCAGCAACCGCTATATCGAAGAAAATTCCGTTGTCACATACTGAACACCTGTCAGTTGCTCCAACTAAATACCTTCTTTGCTGAGTAACACGGTCTGGTTTTAACTATATGTCAGGTGAAAGAACTTACTAGTAACATGCCGGTTTATGCAAACCTGAGGTCTGTTTGGATCTCAAGTGCATGTACTCGACGTTTAAAGAAATTGATTCAACATTAAAACCGATACACCGTAGATCGAGGATAGCGACAGGTCGTTTGGTGTACTTAATGTGAAACATTCAGCAAAAATTAAATAAACTAAATGATATTTTTGGGTCGAGGAAATAGGGAGCCAGTTAGAGAAAGGTATAACTCGTAGTACTCCTTCTTTAGCAACGCTGGATGTCTTTGGATTTGTGGGTCGGATTGCTAAGCTAGAAATACAGTTAAGTTCATACTTTATTCTTTCTTATAGCTCAGCGATATTGATGTGATCAAAATTGCATTTATTTCCTTTCAGAAATCACTGTGCATTACGGGTAGTTTCTAATTTATAATTAAAAAAAGAACATGTTTTTAAACTCTGTGTATTATTACAGAAGTGACGGTGGGTATTATTAAAATGCATGTATAGAATTCGAAACATGGTTTTAAGAAGAAATTACATATATTCCGTTTTTTGAAAATGAGTATGCAATGCAGAATACACACATATAAAATAAAGTACATATGCATAAGCAAAGTTGTGTCCATGCAAATCTATGAGATATATGTTCTCTAACCCAAATTATTTTAAAGTAACTCCAATTTAACTTGTCATATGAATTTCAATTACAATTCTGCTTTATAATTTGCACTGCGTCTACTTTCTTATCGAGGTTATTCAAAATATACTCATCCTTTAATATATTCATTAATTTTACCTATTCCAAGCAATTATTTGCTTAGTATTGTTTCCTGTTGTGGATAAATATAAAACAACTATAACACGAAGATACTGTGAAGAGGAGAAAACAGTGATTGGTATTTAATTGGAGCTTGAATTTAAACTTTACATTATCGATTTGCAAGAAACGCATTTCTAAATGCTTTCAATTTGAATATAAACGATCTTGGAAATGACAGACGAATTTAAAAGGAAACACAATATCAGCGCATTTGTTCACTGCTAAAAAATATATTGCTTAAATGAAATGAAACAATATCCCACGTTATATGTTTGTATGTCTGTGAATATCTGACTCAAGTCTTGCACATTACCGTGCTGTCATGTTTTCATAAGAATACTCTATTATTCTAATAGTATCATATAGAAAACAAGAAAGCTATATATTATCAGTTATATACTGATTCATAATCCGGAAATGTGGGGCATCTCTTTATTACTAGACTCGAGAAGTACTTGTAAAACATGTGCTATTTTTATTTAGTTATTATTCAATTTCCCCCCAAACACAGCTGTGCCACTTTGAATTGAAGGCTACTATTTGGGACATAAATTGCAGGGGAATTTGAAGGGAGATGAGCATCAAAATGCCTGTTCACATTACATTTGAACTTCTGCAAGTCAGTATGAGAGTATGAAGGGAGGTGTGCAGCACGGCGTCTGTTCACATCACATATGAACTTCTGCACGTCAGGACAGTTGGGAAAGCAGAACCCCGGAATGAAGTTCCAAAGTCAAGCAGTTCTAGCGAATAAACTATTGAAGGAAAAGAATTTCTTACACTCAGAGATCGTTACAGTGAAGGAGTGGGATTTAGCTGCTTGTCGCGTTTGTCGGAGGTATTCTCGTCGAGACGTACAAGTGCTTGTAATTTGTCAGAGCATTCACTATTAAATTACTTGTAGAACAGACAGATGGATGCAACATTTCGTCGATGGGACAGGGGCGTAAGCATACATGTCAATTCAGGACCTGTCATGATAGCGACTCTCTTTTGAACCCCGTCCAGGACTGAGAGATAAGTAGCATATACACGAGCCCAAATATGACAACAGTACCCTATACATGGACGAATGGTGGTCTTTTAGACGTACAGGATATTTTCCAGCGTAAGCAGGTTTCGAGCACGGAAGAGAGTGTCAACCTTTTTTGCAGCGGCCTTGGCTATCCTCTCAATGTATATAATCGAGTCCATGTACCCTGTAAACGTTAGGCCGAGGAGTTGAAAGGAAATATTTTCGGGTAATGTGTTCTTGGTCATTGCTATTGGCAGTAGGGAAGGTTTCTTGTAATTATTGAATGAAACAAGCTTAGTCTTGGCAGCATTTTATGTGACTATCAAGTGTTGGCCCTTTTCTACTACAGATTGGAGTTCATCCTTTACCGTTTCTACTCTTTCCGTAGATATGTCTTCATTTGTCTTACTCTCGTGCCTGTTATAGAGAGTGGTGTCATAAGCAAATATGCTATCTCAGAAAGAATTTTATCGGGGAGACCATTTATGAATATTAAGAATAACAAAAGTCCAGGGAGAGACCCTTGAGGTATTCCTGCATTTTATCATATTGTTTACATGTACGATCGTCGAGGAGAACCTGGATTGTTCTCTTACTTAAGAGAGATTAAATTACATTATGTATTTTCTAGTGATACCATATGATCTAATTTTCCTTAGAACATTATTGGGGCATGGCCTGTCAAAAGCCTTAGATAGATCGAGGACTACCGCTCTACCCTCCCCTGTTTTGTCCAGTGAATGGTATATACGCCCAGAGATGAAAATTAGCATATCTGCTGTGGCACGGGCTTGCCTAAAACCATATTGATTGTCGGTCAAGAATTAAGAAATTAAATATTTTGGCGAAAAGCAGGGGAAAGTTAATGGGGCGATAATTTAATGATTATTTAATAATTATTTTTTTAAATTATTTTAAAGAATTGTGTTTGTGGCTATAAGATATAGGTTTTGTGAGCATTTTTTTATTATTATTTCAACTAAAAAAAAGTTTTAATGTGCTCCGCAATTATTTAAATTTAAAAAAATAATTATAATTAAAATTTGTGTCTGAAATCGAATACATGTTCATATTTATTATTATTATTATTATTATTATTATTATTATTATTATTATTATTATTATTATTATCATTATTATTATTATTATTATTATTATTATTCTCATTGCTATTATTATTATTATTCGTAGTAGTAGTAGTAGTATTTTTATTATTAATACATAAGCTTTAATGATCAAGTATGAATTCTGTCTTACTTTCAACTAACGATTTACGGAGTTCAATGCGACATAATGCTGTCAGGATTTACTACTTTAACATTCAATGCTAATCCAACGCAGTCCTGTAAAAGTTTAAAAGCAGCAGCATATATGCATATGACGTGACAAGATCGCCAGAAGTTAAAGATAAATATACTAACCAGTTTATATTTCTTCATACTTTTTTCCACTGGATTTTACGGGTTGCTAACAGAAAATGCACCCAAATTTTAATGCTGTTAATCACACATCCCATAACCCAGTGTTTATTTTGCATCCAACAATCTATGCGGACTTCATGTTCGTTGGGATATATGCAGTGTTTATGTCTGTCTTTCCATTGCTAATTATTTTAATCGTTTTTTGAATCTCGTTCAGTCCACATAATCTCAAGAAATATCGCCGTAATCAACTTTGTCCAAACATCAGTACGTTTTTGTCATTTTTTAAGCTTATTCACACTTCCTCACAAATATCTATAGAATTTGGCTAGTCAGGTTTTTTCTACAAACGCCCATTTTCTTGCCTGCTCCCATTCTGTACGTGGAGATTGTGTTTTCCGACACTACTTCATGAAGCTGCTCAGATTAAGCTGTCATATTGAACTAAATCATTGTTTCTGAATGGGATACCCACCACTGAATATTGATGTCATAGTTTTCTGGTTCTGTTTGAAAAAAAACTTTTTATCTAATACCGTCTTATAATTGACTTATTTAATATTTGCCAGAATATCATCGAACGAGACACCGCCTCATTTTCAAGCAGCACATCTTTGATTAATACATGCAGAAAAATATTTCCCATTTTTCGTTATGTTGTCCGTGTTTTTTCTAATTTTATCTTTCTCCAAAAGGTAAGTATTTATGAGCCCCAATCAAACATATTAACGTCTTTCTTTCATAATGTATAACATCATGGATCTCTTCTGTTTGATTGTTAGTGGCTTAAGCAGCTGCTGACATTTATAACCGTTTCTGATTAGGTTGATTTGGCACACTACCCCTTGCCACTGTCGGGTCGACCTTCACCACTAGATAACGCGTCCTGGCTAGTCTTCATGCTGTAGCTCAGGCAATTTATTTATTTTATCTTTTATACACATTACACTGCTGTAAAGCCAACATTTTTTTTTACAAAGATCACTCTATCGGACATATTTTGCGTAAAATTTAGTCGAAATAGTCAAGTATTTATTTTAAGAAAACCCAAATGTCATCGGATGATTTGTTCTGCTTAACAATTTTAGGATTATTTTTCCTTCCGTTACTATTCCATAAACACAGTTTCAGACAATGTCTTACATTTTTTGCAGAACCCAATTCAATGCAAAGTTCACACTAAACTGTAACATCTGATTTAGCGAGGTTTATGTGATCATAACTACAAAGTTCTGTGTTTTCCGTGCTGCATCTTCAATTATAACATCATAACTTTTGACACCAACGCAAGTGGTCCGACTTCTTATATCATACTATACTGGATTTCTCTACTTTGGAAACATTCTATTCTATCGAATTTTCTCTGTTTGAAAAACCTCTTTACCAAGCGTTTCTCATTAATTTCTCTAACTTTTTTTAAATAGTGCACACGGTTCTAAGCAATCAGCATACTTGGTAGTGGCATACCAGTTTTTCACAGACAGACAAAAATCACGCCCGCTCATTTTATCATGTATCACCTGAAGATAATTTCTCTGATGGTTTTCTTTAATGTCACGTGCTATTTCTTTTGTTTTGAATATGTACGTTTTTTTTACGATGCCATTTAAAATCAGAATGGAGCGTGTGTTTTTGATATCTCCGCCAGAAATTGTCACGACACTTTCTATTTATAAAAGGAGGTTAAAATCATTATAAGCAAATGCATCTGATGCGTTGCTGTATTTAATTTCTCATAGATTTGTTGATCACAAATTTTGGATTATAATGCAGACCATGTAGATATTGTTCGGATTATAAATCAAGCCATGGCAAACGTCTGCCGTTAAGTGTTCTCCCAAGCCGTTATTGCATTTAACTTTCTAATAAGATCTTAGACCTGAGAATAATCATGAGGTTGAATATTTTATCAAAGAAGTCCCCAATTATTAAGAGTGAGAGGCCACTCAAAGATAGAATTTACGGGTGTACAATAGCCAATACGAAAATGTCTCAGTAATCATTAGTAGTAAAAGTTATGTGAATTGGATTACTTAAAGGTATGGCTCCTCAAGAACTTGTTTACGTTTATTTGGATACAACCATATTGTAGTCAGTGGAAAGCAGGAAAACGAAACAGAGTACAACAGTCGTGCAGTTCTAAGAAAGAAGCTATGTGTTCATAGAAAAGTATGGATTACATTATTGATATTTGTTTAAGATAGACGAATGTTTTTCGTGAAAGTAAAGCTAAAGTAAATATATAGTGTAGTTCAGAGGAGCAATTGCTATGAAAATAAAAATAACCGTGAGAAAGAAAATTGCAGGAAAACGAAAAAAAGCACGTCCCGCCAGGATACAAACTCTGTTTTGACCTCAGTCAACAAAGGATAAGCTGCTATTAGTCGCTCTTACCAGATATAGCAACAGTACGATCGTTTGACATACTTCGATCTTATACATGTAGGGAATAGCATCAGTGATGAGATATCTGCTAGAACGATAAAACCATCTCGGCATATTTTCAGCAGGTTTGGCCGCGGATCAGGAGTAAAGATCAGAACTAAAAGCTTGCCAATACATGTTGATACCCAAAGACAAGTTTGCAATTTCTGTCTGACGAGGAACAGCGCGTTGATGATGGAAAAGTAGCAGCCTGGGTTCAGAAGCATTAAAATCAACAAGCCACCTTTTTTTCACAGTGCACCACGTGGTAAAGATAAAAAGAAAGAATTAGAAAGAACTTAACTGTTTGTGGCATTTGAAATGTTGTTTTAAAGGTCTACCAAGGGCCTTAGGATGTGATTCGAGGATAATTAATGTAGATGAGAAAGAGAGTTGGGCGCAGGATGACTCCAGCAATTCATACTGCGAGCTTCTGATTTCTGCCCATCAACTACTACACTTGTGGACCTTCAGAGAGAAAATATTTAATAATTGAAAATACATTTCCAGATATAGTGTAGTTGAATATTTAGTGGAGTAAAACTTTTGGCCATACCTTTTAAATTGAAGTCTCGGTCGATAGATTCGCTAATCTTATGGGATATAACTTTTAGCACATATTCTGAAGATCTATCGGAAAGGAAACCATATTGCATGTCACGCGGGATGTTATTTTGCTGAGATGATTGACTACTTCTTTTATTTAACACAGATTCTTTCAATATAATAATGACGCACAAGAGACTGATGAATCTGTATTGAGAGGGAGATGGATGATCACCTGAATTATTAAATAAGGAACATACTGATGAAGATTTCCAGGATGCTATGAAGCAATTCTTTTAAGACCCCGCTTAGATTAGTAAGTATGGGAGCCAGTTCGGGTTTTAACTGTTGGAGCATTATAATAGTTATGGCGTCTCGGAGAGTTGCTTTACTGGAGGCTAGTTATTTGATTAGCTTCGAAAAATAACGCGCATATATTTGCATGTCGCCTAGCAGTGTTTCACACACAAGATGAAATGGGAGGTATTAAGTTATATCTGAAGGTTCTTTAAAAATAGACGATGTTCAATTTATGGCTGTTATCTCTATGTCTTTATAGCTCGGTTTTCATGTAAGTTCTCCCAAGTATTTCTTTATATTTTTTTTATTATACCAGTTGTTCTCATCTCAATCAGTATAATGTTCATTTCAGTCAAAATAATGTGTATTTCAAAATATTTTTAGGTACGATCTTTCTTACTTTAGAAAGTATACCCTATTAAGGCCATAACCACGTGGAATAGTGCCATCAACGATATTGTGTGTGCGCTAGTATATAATTGAATATTCGCATAATGTATTCTGTTTTCGACCAAAATATGCTACAGGAAAAACCGCTTATAAACAAACAAGCGGAACCAATTCGTTTTTTTCGACGAATTGCTTTTACGAAATGCTTACTTCTAACGCTTCACTTAAGGTTTATAGATAAAGAACAAAAAAAACTAAACATCCGGATGAAGACAAACGTTTAAATTTAAGAAGACAGAGCAGATTTTGTTGGGTTTTATTAACCGTTGTTAATTTTTTTTTGTACATTTTCTATTCTCATTGACGCCATTTTGTTCTTTCGTAAATGGATTTTTCCGTAACGAAAATATCGTTTGGCATAGCGCTGCTGAATGCACATCGCTATCTGATTCATATACGCGATTTATATAAATACGCACACACATATACACACACATACACACACACATATATATATATTAATTTATAAATATGCATATATTTAGGCACGTATGCAGATATTAGATGTATATAAAGAGATTGCACATAATATATATATAGATAGATATATAGATAGATACATATATATTAATTTATGAATATAATGGAATGAAGGCGACTACGCATAAATTAGATATGTATTATCAGATAAAATACTATACATACACCCACACACACACACACACACACACACACACACACATATATATATATATATATAGATACATCTCTATATTAATAAATAAACATACAAGCATGCAGACTAATACGCATATAAACACATAGACCCATATATACATATGTATATATATATATGTATATATATATATATATATATGTGTGTGTGTGTGTGTATGTCTACTTTATTTAATCACAAATTAATATACGAAAATATTATTTTTTGCGTAAACTTTAAGTATTTTCTTCAATAGTGTTCAATTCATAGATGTATCGGTAAGCAGTTATAAAATATATTGCAATTAAGCTACAAAGTATATTAAGGGATGATAATAATGGTTTATAATATTTAGAGATATTAATTATAATTAAGAGGTAAGAATTTAAGCACATAGCAAAATATTAAATAAAAGCAATGCCAACAACAGAAAATAAAACAAATAAGTGGTCATCATGTCAAAAATAAAAGTAATGCAAGTATACATATGCAACTAGTAGAAAGAATAATAATAATAATAATAATAATAATAATAATAATAATAATAATAATAATAATAATAATAATAATAATAATTAAAAAATAATAATATACTAACTCCGGACAACAAAACCCATAGTAGAAATAAAAATAAAAACACTGATAATGAACAAGATAAATGAAACTGTAAATCTCGCACACTTTTCCCACTTAAAAATAATTGTCTAACCAAAAGCGTAATATTTGCGAAGAAAAACACGAATAACAAGAAATATAACGTAGGTATTACTTCCTTAGTTTTCAAATCGATAACATGACCAAACAAATACGTTCAAAAATAAAAACAAACACCGAATGAAACCAACTTCAGGAAATAAAAGAAAGCGACCGTTCGCCGATAGTCGAACGGAAAATAGTAAGACCAGCAAACACATGTAGAGACCTAGACGATTAATGTAGATTATGTTTGCATGAAATATTTGCGATCCTCTATTTAAGTAACCCCAACATCTATTAAACTGTAGGAGAGAAATAGCGAACAACTGTGTTCGAAGGATAAAGTTTAGTCAAGGATAGCGATACAAAATAATGTTAAAATTAACAATAACAAAAGAAAATAAATAATTAAAATAAAAATGGATATACATAGATAATCATATATTTATATATATATATATATATATATATATATATATATATAAACTAACATTATAATGAAAAAAAACTAGCACATTTAACTCCATCTAGGTATAAAATATGCACGTTTCCGCTATAAAAAAACTCACATAAAGAGAGGGATGAGCACATGGTCAACTGCGCCTTTATCCTGGAATGGGAATGATGGAAACTAAAAATCTGATTGGCTTACCAAAAACTCAATAGAATGGTCGAATATAAATAGGGAGACAACCTCAACTCTTCGCATAAGCCTGGTGAATCCTAGTGAGGAGTAAACGCGGAATATACTGTAAAGCTTAATTGCCATAATTAAATGTAGTAATACTTTGCTCCTGAAACAGTTGAGTACTCCTAAAAGAATTTATTTCACCCCCACAAAAAAATTAGATATGAAAGTGTTTATTTGGAAACATCGCTAAAAAATATCATCAACCCTAGCAATCATAACTATATTATTAAATTAATATAACAAAAAAAGATGGGTTAATACGCCGAATGCGATAGCGAGTAAATTTCTTCCTGTAGAATTTACACATGAAAAAAGAAAATCCTCTGGTTTTAAAACCCTAGGAAAATACAAAAGCAGTAGACCTTTAGATGAACTTATAAAACAGCCTTTTAAACGTACTTAAACAATTAGAATTCCACAATCAACAGAACAATTTTCAACGGAAACTATACAAAATCGTTAGAAACATAACAACTGTAATACACTCTTTGTAAAAGCAGATGAAACTAGATTTTTTTTATAAAATAGATAAACAAGAATATAACAAACTAATCACAGAAAACATTACAAAAAACTACACAAAAACTGGATACAAACGATTGCGACTACATAGATATAATACACACTGAAAGTAAACAAATCACTGATAAATTAAAAATTAGCGATAAAGTTGGCAAACAGAAACTATAGAAGCAAACATTTTGCTCAAAGACAACAAATTCGACTGCAATAATAACCCCAGCACTCGCTTGATAAACCCAACTAACCCAGGAATAATTAGAATTATTAAACCAGTTGGAAAATACTGCCGAAGCAATCACTTGGTTGTAAAATATAGAAAAGATAAATAAATATAAATTTATACAGTTGGACATCATAGAATTCTATTTCTCAATATTCGAAGAACCTTGAAAAATAACCCTGGGATTTCCGAGGTATACACTGGCCTATGCTTTGAAGCAATCCACATTATAAAAAAATGTAGAAAATCATTTTTGGAAAATAACAATAACCAATGGATAAAAACATAAATGACAACTTCTTTTGATATAGAAATAGATTTTTTAGACTCTGCAGAGGCATCAGATAATGTGGGATTTTTTTATTCTATATACCCACACAAGCATATTTGATATTACGGATATCGGTCTATATAGTGATGAGGGATTAGTTAATATAAGAGGCCACAACAATGTCATGGGGGATAACTTTAAGAAGATCATATACACGGAAATGAAAAAAATTAGGCCTAAAAGAAGACGTACTAGCTAACATGAAAATAACAAACCTCCTGGACGTCACGTTATATTTAAATGAACACTTATTAACCCTACTTAAAAGATAATGCTTATCCAATATACGTACCCCTAATCCAATCACTCACTGTCAATAATAAAACAGATTCCTAACTAGACCGTAAGTAGACTCACAAATAATTCAAACGATGAAAATCAATTAAACAGGTCACTCAATATCTACGAAACATCCCTAAAAATAGTGGATACAAAAATATTGACATCCAATATCAGAACAAACCACCAATAAAATGATAAAAATAGAATAAAAATATAATCCGCCATGAAATCAAATGATGAACACAAAACCTGGGAAAAGATTTCTAGATCTTATCGAAAAGCACTTCCTCGTAACCGATCCCTTACAAGAACATTTCATTAAAAACAACCTAAATTTATCATACAACTGCTGCGAAAATTTAGAGATGTTTATTAAAGCACATAATAACAAAATATTAAAGAACAGCAATGAGAACAGCAACAACAAAATTAACAATAAAAATTGACACCAGGACAGTTGCGTTCAAAAATAACAATAAACGACTGAATAAAAAACAACACTAGCAAAGAAATACTGGGAACTCCAAGAAAGTGGGCGCTCGCCAGTAATCAAATGGAATATAGTAAGATAAGCAAACACATGCAGAGACCTAGACGATCCATTTAGATTATACATAAATGAAAAATTTGCTATCATATACTTAAAAAACAACATTATTAAACTGTAGGAGAGAAATAGCGAGCAATTGTGTACACGGGTAAATTTACTCTAGGATAGCCATACAAAATAATGCTAAAATTAACAATAACTACAAAAAATAAATAAAATAAACATACATATACATAGATTATAATAATATAAATACATATATAAGCATATATATAGAAATATATATATATATATATATATATATATATATATATATATATATATATACTTATTTTTTTGGTATTAAAATCAAATACCTACATACACTAGTGTTTCATCCTTTCGGGAACCTTCAGTGCAGAGTGTCACGATTAACATCAGTCGAACGATTCGAACTTAGCAACATGAGACATCTCTGGCTCGATTAGCAAATCCTGTATTCATTTGGCTTCCATTAACTGCGTGAAATAAAGTTGAATTTTAAAAGTTCAATTTGTAAGTGTTTTTATGCAAGTCAGACAGTTATCTAATCGTTATACGATATATATATATATATATATAAACTACCATCATAATGAAAAAAACACATTTAACGACATCGATATTACTAGACATCTACGTTTCCTTCTGAAAAAAACTGCAAACAAAAGAAGGGGTGAACCAAAGGATAACTGGGTATTTGACGTGTAAGCGTCTGCTTATTGCACGATTAGGAAGGAGGCGGTAGAAACTAGGAATCTGATTCGCTAACCAAAACTCAGTAGAAAACGCGAGACAACCACAACTCTTCACATACGTCCGATTAATCTCAGCGTGGATGAAACGCGGATATATATATATATATATATATATATATATATATATATATATATGTGTGTGTTGTGTGTGTGTGTTTGGGTGTGTATATATACATATATATATATATGTGTGTGTGTGTGGGTGTGTGTATGTGTGTGTTAATATTTATATCATGACTTCTGCTAAGCAAAACGATACTCTATTGTCTGCGCTAAACTGGTCGGTTAATTATTGTTAATTTCTTACAATCTGGTGTTAATATTATGGGAAACCGGCTCTGCAAAATAGAATCAAATGTCGCTTACTGGTTGGTTTCGAATTTGTCAGGCCGTAGCTATTGTTACATCCTCCGATATGATAACGTAAGCATTAAACATACGTTATTGTACGTTTAAATGAGTAATTATTTGCTGTCTCCGGAGAAATGGGTTGACGAATCATAGAATGTATATAATGAAAAGTAAACAAGCTCCTTTTAGATTAAATACTATTTATTACAGCCGAACCACAAATTATATTCACGGCACGTTTAGCGCAGACTTCCTCTTGTCCATTCTCTCTGGAAGTCTCAAGTCATTTTGTTTTATATATATGAGGGCAATAACTCTTACTTCCTTAATAAGAGTTGTTTCCCTTTAGCTTTTATTCGCTATAAGACCTCACCTTTGAAATATTGCGCATGTAGTATGTTTGATGTGTGTTTCGATGGACCGTTTACGTTAGTTAGGCGTGTTTTATTTACTGCATGTCGCTTGTACACTTTGAAGTTATTTAAATGTGTCCAGTAAAACATATAATTGAATGTTTGTGTAATTTTTATGTCTCTTTAGCAGATGAGAGTGAGGCAGCTGATTTGCATGTCTGAACTAAATAGGAGATTATGCACCCACATTATAAATTCTATTCCTAGAACCACGTAACATATGGCCTTGTGCCCATTTTTCTTCATCATTGCGGTATATTTAGGCCCAAAGTGGTTTACCTGAGAGAAAATTACCTGATGATGATTGAAATGGTTCTCCATCAGTCTGTTTATCTTAGAAAAGTTAATTGGTGATGGAGGAATTGCCACCCCCCTCTTTGGTAAACGTAAATTCTGTTCATCAGGGCCTTAGAAATAAAACTTTCCATCGGATCAATGTTTGATTTGCTCTGTAACTACTTACACATGTTTCTATGATCTATCGAGTAGTTCGCAACTCTTTTAACTCCAAGAACAAAAAAGCGTTCAGCTTGGGCATTTGATTGTGGATGGAAAGATCGAAGTCTGTGATTTCAAATACTGCTTTGTTTACAGACACGGAAAATTCTGCTTAGTTTAAATGCACTAGAATTATCAGAAACTAAGATTTCAGGAGCGGCCAATCTGAGGAAAATTCCCTGTAGTTGCGTTACAATCCCATTCGATGTAGAATGGTGAATCTGGAAAACTTCCGGACACTTGCTGAAAGTATCAGCCAATATTAAGTAATGTTATCCATTAATTGATTCTTCAAAGCCTATGTTTTATCGTGACCAAGGCATTTTTGGGTAAACCATGCATGTAATCTTGTTTTTCGATGAGAATTTTCTACCAGTTTACAGTTGGAACAACTTTACACCAGTTCCTATAATTGCCCATAAATGTCTGACCAATAAACGTACACACGTGTCAATGATTTCTTCCGATAAATTCCTTGATGTCCATAATGGAATTGCTTGAGAACTGGAGTTTGAATGGGACAATCACATGATCCATAAAAGAAGTGTACCATTGAACTCGGATAAAGAACATCTTTAAATAATTGTCGAAGTTGCTGGTCAGTGGGTGTTTTTTGTGAGATGAAAACGTCGAACTTTCTGCAATAATAGATCTGCGGTTGTAGCCTCCTGGATCATCGCTGAAGTAACAGGTAACGATCTCTCTGCGGAAACAAGCCCAGAGAAAATTTCAGGTTCCACCGATGTAGCAGTGATGACTGTGTTATCCATTTATTTTTATGAGAAGGTTCGAGTCTGGATAACGTATCCGCCTGGCCAATGTTGTTGCTTGGTTAGTACGTTATATAAATGTTGTAATCTTAAACATAGTTGCCCATCTTCATAAGCGACTTGCTGTATAAACGATACTTATTTCCCTGTAGCCAAAACTACTTATAAAAATCTTGTGGGGAAAATGATGTCCATGTACCATTTTGGCAAGTTCTTTACCGCATAAATGTCTGAAACATCTGCCCCAACAGTAAAGTCTTATGAGGGATTGTAATATTTAAGCAACTGATCTGAACCAACAAGTGTTGATTTTCTCACATGATTCTTTGCACGCACTTGCCTAGTCTCATTTAGTATATTTTTATGAAGGATTATTCAGAAACACGCATAACCTGTGCAGTTCGGGTAAGAAAGAACTATAATGACTTACAAGGCCAAGCAAAGATCATAGTGTTAAACATACGGATCTTGTTTTCGACCAGAAGTTTGAAAGAATGTGCATTTGTCTAATCTTAAGTGAAATCCGTATTGTTGTATTTGATCCAGTAGGCTGGTAAAACGATGCAGAAGTGCCACTTGGGATGTTGAGGTAACAACAATATCATCAATCTTGGTTGATACTCCTTGCAGTCATGTGAGCATTGTATCCTGACATTGTAGCTGACTTGACCTAAACAAAAAGCTGTTAAATTGCCTATCACAATCTATACTATATATATCGGAATAATGATTAAAAGAAAGTGATTATTAAATCATATGTAGTAAAGGGGTATTTCTATAAACATTTTTTTTAATAATAGAAAACTTATACTATAAACATATAT
>NC_136508.1:17310402-17345402 GCF_053919585.1 Euprymna scolopes
AATTTGCAATGGCATGGTCCAAATTGATTTCCTTTCATACCCCTTTTACTCCCCATCCTTATGAAGTGCTCATATATATATATATATATATATATATATATATATATATATATATATATATGTATATATATATATATATATATTTATATATATATATATGTATATATATATATATATATATATATATATATATATATATATATATATATATATATATGATTGTTGAGCTGGATTAAATCCGACGAGATGAAATAAAATGGAGGTGGAAGGGTCTGGATACTCAACGTTTAACCCGATTTATGCGGCCTTCTTCAAGAGGGATGGGCATTGGTCATTGACCATCCCTCTTGAAGAAGCCCGCATAAATCGGGCGAAACGTATCCAGGTCCTTCCACCTCTATTTTATTTTATATATATATATATATATATATATATATATATATATATATATATATATATATATATATATTGCACCGGCATGTACTAATTAAAATTAAAGAACAATGTCCAAAATGTATGAGGATTTTTTTTTGGTTCAGTTCTGACCCATTTTTGACCCATTCAAATCTATTTAAAATTGCCAAAGACCTAAAAAAAACAAAGGTCCTTTCAAATCCCATCATTTGCGGCACCTACTTTTAGTTACGGAAGAGATAGATTTTAAAAATATGGATACAGACTTATAACATTTTATATAGTAGATACTAGTGGGGCACTCGACTTTGTCCAACTGTAAAATCCACTTAAATATATTTCTACATTGTCCAGATGTTGTATTTAATATTATGCAATCGCGATTTCAAAAGTAATAAAAATTGCCATTAGTTAAATTTGAAACCGATAGCAAATATGTAGCGCTTAAAGCTGGTGACGTTACCACTGAAACAATGTGATACGCATATGAACTGATTAAAAATTTAAATTAAAAATACTTTACTATGAATGTACGTAATGTATAACGATTTTCCTTTATACTTGGCACTATTTTAACCAGCCAAATGCCCATAAAATCACAGTCCGTATAAGATCCAAGAATTTGTGTCCAATAGCGCCGCCGCTCGGCTTTTAGTTTCAGGGGAGAGTGAGTTGTAAAATGTAGAGACAGGAATACATACATGGCGAGTTTTATCGGTCTCTACAATTATGCAAATGCCACGTTTTGTCTCTGTGACGCTTATAGGCTCCGAAGCGGCTGAAAAGATTTTCTTCAAAATTTACTGACCTTATTTCTGTGAGTTATCTTAGTAAAGTTTTTTTTTCTCAGAATACCCTAGGTAATTTCCAATAATTTATAATCGACACCGTTATTTAGATTAATCTATCACCGTAAGACCAGGTTTGTTATGCAGTTGCATAGCACCAATGATAGAAGAATAGGTCCTGAAAATTCTACTCTAGGTAAATTTAGAGCGTGTTATTTTATTTTTATTTTTTTGTTTTTTTGCATACCGTTGTCTGTAGGTGCATACTCCGTACCTAATTTTTCTATTTTTTTTTCATAAACTGCATAGAATTTAAAAAAAATGTGTTTGTTTTATTCTTATTTTTTCTATGAAGTTGTCCGTACGTTCAAACTCCGCACGTAAATTACTTTTTTTTTTCATTAACTGCAAGGACTTTTATAAGATTTTAACATTTACGTGTTTTTTTTTTGTTGTTGGTGCTGTTGTTGTTTTTGTTAATTTTTTCATGGCGTGGTCTGTATGTTCAAACTCCGAACGCACATTTCATTACTGAATGAAGGTTTTATAAAATAATTTTATAAAAGAAACATTAGGTTCTCAAGAGGGTAATGCAGAATAACATACATATTGACCGATGTTACTGCATGGAGGCATGAGATGGGTATCCCGGGGTATTTCCCTGACTTCAACAACAATAAAGGTAGGAGTGTGAAATATTCGTTGATCATTATTCAATCTCAGCACGTTCTCGTCTCTCTGCTATATATATATATATATATATATATATATATATATATATATATATATATATATATATATATATGTATGTATATATATATAGAGAGAGATATATATCTATATATAGATATATATACATATACATATATACATATATATACATATATATACATATATATACATATACATATATATACATATATATATGTATATATGTGTATATGTATATATATATGTATATATGTATATATATATTAAATATATATATATGTATATATATGTATATATATATTAAATATATATATATATGTATATATATATGTATATATATGTATATCTATATATATATATATGTATATCTATATATATATGCGTGTGTGTGTATATAAATATACATTTATATGTATACATATATACAAATACACGCACACGCATATATACATGCATACATATATATATAAATATATATATATATATATATATATATATATATATATATATATATATATATATATATGTGTGTGTGTGTGTGTGTGCAGTAAGAGTTCAAATCTAAGAGAAATGTTTATTACATTTTCTTTAAGCAGCTTCGACATTTTTCTTTAATTTTCGGTTTGGATCTCACGTATACTGTAATGTGTGGCTCAAAATGATGGGGAGAGTATTAATATTTTGGGTTGGATCCAAATCATACAGTTGTATTATATTTTTTTTTTATTTGACGTTTGTTATTTATTTTACTTGCAGGGCTGCTTTTTTTATATTTTCAGTGGTGTTTATTTATCTTCAGAAAAATTCAATCATATGTCACACTTGCGCTGAAGGAAGCATCTGATAAACGAAGAGATTCGCAGAATCGACCTGTCAACTGCTCACAACGTTATTCCGATTGAAACACATTTGCTTATTAAAAAAATCTTATATCAACGATTATTAGAAACCGATAGAAAGACAGCACAAGATGAATCATATACGCTGTGTAGATTTACTTAATGCACACGTTGTTAATATTAGACCTCTTGATGGCGTCGTATATGGGCGAGCTACCGAAAATATGTATTTGTAATTTTATATTAAGTATATATACAAAAACTAATTACTTTGGATTAACCATGTGAAAATGTTGTATGTGATAAATAAAAAAAATACACCATATATAAGTAGACATTCGCAGGGAGAAGAGATTGGAGACACTAGGCAAATATGTGTTTATTGAAAGAGTAATTCAATTAAAACGCACTTTAACCAATTGTTTACACATGAAACTTATTTGGAAATATTAATTCGAGCAAAATCTTCCCTGAAATAATATGCTTACGAATGTTGTTTGATTCAGTGCGCGTAAGCCAAAAAGAGTCCAACGCAATAATGTCGGGATCAATTGTTTCATGATGATCGTTGCCAAAGGGGTACACATCTTATTTACTTCCATCCGATCTTAAAATATATTGACGTTTCCTTGCTATAATGGGGAAGTAGGTGTATAGTATCTTGTCGAGGCCCTGGGAATTTTCCCGTACAAAATCCATGGAAATGATTATTGGGTTGGGCGATTTCTTTCACACGTCTCCAAGCAAATTTTTAATTCGGTTATCTTTCTATCAGCTAAAGTATATAGAAAAATCATCCCGATCGTTTTCTCTTTTGAGAGTCAACTTGGCTATGCTTAAAAAAGAAAAAAATAAATAGAAAAGAAAACAATCATCAATGGTACTAGTCACTTCATATATTATTACTGACAGCTTTACAAATATATCTCTTGCTTGTTTTCCTATGATTGTAATTTTTTTTTTGTAGGTGTTACATTCTACCGGAGATTTACCCAATACTAGACTACCCTTGACTCATTGGGTCAGTATGCTTTATTAGCTATGGAATTCAAGTATGAGCGTGGCACTTGTGGCGTAAAGAAAATAGTTTTATTTTTGGCATTAGAGAAACATTTCTATGAAAGTATATTAAAATGGAAAAAGACTATAGATAGATTTCTTTGAGTCGTTCTGTTTATTATAATTGATTATTTTTGAAATAAATACAGTTATTGAGTTATAAGTGGTTAGCAATACTTTTAGGTAAATGTGTACTGACCAGATACCATAATACTTATTATAGTTGAATTCAAATTTTGATATATCTGCAGTTTTTGCATCGTTCATTTCTGTATTACGTTTCAATTATTTTAAACCGCACTCTTCCCATGTTAAATAATAATTTCGAAAACAAGAACGTTAATATTTCACCGTCCCAATTGTTCTTTTGTTTTCTTTATGTTTTTGTTTTAAATTTAACACCCACTCTTCCCATGTTAAATAATAATTTTGAAATAATAACGTTAATATTTCAGCGTCCCAATCGTTTTTTGTTTTTCCCGTTTTAATTATCCAAACAAACAATTGTTTATACTGTCTGTTTATTTTACATCGTCCATTTCTGTATTACGTTTAAGTTATTTTAAACCCCACTCTTTCTATGTTATATAATAATTTCGAGATAATAAGGTTAATATTTCACCGTCCCAATTGTTCTTTTTTTTTTTTTTTTTTTTTTCGTGTTTAAATTATCCAAACAAACAATTGTTAATATTGTCTGTTTTTCTTTTTACATCGTTCATTTCTGTATTACGTTTATGTTATTTTTAACCCCACTCTTCTCATGTTAAATAATAATTTCGAACTAGTAACGTTAATATTTCAGTGCGCAGGTTTTGCGCGCATGCGCAATCGGATGTCGTAAACCGGAAAGTGGGTTACATACATCCTTACCAGATCATTTGAGTTTTATAATTATATAGATTATAGGCACTCTAACCGATAGATATTGTAAAGATTTGAAGCGTTCTGCTGTGCGCGGGGTCTGTATTTGTCTTGCACCTGGTTCATCGGGTATAATGGTTTTGTAGATTATTGTTTTGCATCACTCTGCTTGTTGTCATGATTACTGAAATTATAGTACTTTCTTAGAGTTCCAGTTTCTTTATATAATCTAATATATAAAAGCGAAATGTGCATACGGTCCCGAGCAACGCCAGGTAGTTCCGGTAGTCATGAATAAAGGCTTACTATTCTTGGCATTTCCCGTCTGATGTTTGTTAAGCCAGTATCAGTTGTGACGCTTACTTAAACGAGGATTGCTACTTCTTCCACATTGTCACATATCACAATATCGTGTTTAACAAGTCCATTATCTATGTAGTAACTGTAGGAATATCTGTATGGTGTTTTCATGTGGTTGTTGGAACTGGTGTTTTTTTTTTTTTACACAATGATCACCACTTATCAAGGCCCGGAAGCCACTCAGGGATAAGGCTTATTGTAAGTACATCACTTTTATTTTATTTTATTTTTTTTTATTTTTTTTAATTTTTATTTTATTTTATTTTTTATTTGGTTGTTGTAGCCAAGGATATATTTACCATTGCCTAATAACCACCTCTGTTTGCAATCTCTCACTGCTATAGTGCCACCGTTACTTGCTTTTTTCCAGGTTCAACTATAAATAGGTTAAATGGTACTTTTTTATCTGGGGTTCTATCCTGCTTAAATATTACTTTGTTTTTTAGTTAATTCATTAGTAAATTCCTAATTGTCTACGATTGCTTTATTGGGAAGAGAAGCTACCATCTATTAATCCAATTTTTAATTGAGGGCGTGGCCTTGGTTCGCAAAAAGAATAACTCCGCTATCGTTATTTTTGGAATATTCTGTCAATGTTTTCTTTTGATGAAAAAATATCCTTATGTCGGAGCCGCTTACGAACCTCTGTATAGAGAAGCTAGAAAACACACGATCCGAGTGTCTCATACGCACCCAATTATTCCTCTATTACATTAATATTAATACTTAGTTGTTGTGTGAATATTTCAATTACGTTTTGGGTGCATATAATTTATCTTTTTGCATCGACAGAAACAACTCTTCGACTCTTTTAAAAAAATAGTTGACTCATGAAAACAATATAGCACAGGTGTCAAAATAGCTATACAAATGCTTCTTTTTTTCTCCTTATGGAGGCAATTATAGTAACAAGTAAATCTAACAACTTCAACATTTTCTAGAACATTTATTTACTTGGACAAGACATTATACACAAGATCATGCCGTATAGCTATGCCTTGATCTACCTTATAATTATTGTGTAAGCATCGATAAGAATACCCAACCAATTAATTACCTTATCCAGTACACATAGGAATCATCCAGAGTATTTGTTATATATTTAATCGCATAACGCCAGATCCGAAATATTTTCTTCAACTTGTCATTTTATTTTTTATTCATTGCGTAAGTAAAGCACAATAAAATTCGGCCATTCAATAATCTTACATTTCAGTATGGATTCATTCAACTGGAACTGTTAAATAATAAAAAAAAATACCCAACCAATTAACATTATTCTTTCATCTTATAGTCTTCCTATGAGGTAAAACAGAGCAGGCGAAAATATTCAAACAGCAAATAAGTAAATTAGAGCAATATGATATTATATGACGTTTATATAGAATTACAGGACGATTATAGTAAAAATTAGAGAAATCTATTTATATTCTGCCCAGGCAATCGGCCATTTGTTATGGAGCTATGTCTGCAAACAAGATTTTTTAATGTTTTTTTCCATTATAAAAGAAAAATAAATCAATTAAAAACCACTGCTATCACTACAGCCTCAAGACACAAATATAAACAAACACGACGATTATAACTACATTAGAAGCAATAAATAACTCATGCATGCACTTGGCAACGACTTTCGAACCAAACAGGCCAACGGCGGATTCTGTGTCGGAATTATACGGAAATATCATACTGCATTCGTATTACTTAAAACTATCATACTTGCATTTTACTAGGCTAATTCTAGTTTGTACTTCTTGCTTATCAGACACTGATTATAATTTTTGGTCATCTCTAGATGAGGATGGATTTCAACAGCTCTATTAATTCTGTAGTAATATTCGGGTATATTATCTCACGAATATCTTCTATTTGTGTCTATTTGAAAAAGAGAAAGACAGAAAAACACATACATCAATTAGTTTTCCGGTCACTGTGACATTATTATATATTTCAATTCTATCTTAATATGTAGATATAATACACAGTATTATAATTTTCGTGAGGGTTAAATTACATACAGTAACATACCACATTGCGTCATACGAAATTAGACTCAGTACACCAAACACGATTGGTGCTAGATTTAACGGTTTATCAACCTAGAACAAACATACGAACAGACGATTGTTAATAGTATTGCATACGAAATTATCCCGTGGTAAGTAATGGCATAGAGTTTCGACGCAGTTGTAGGCAAGAAAGCGTTCATTAAAGACGTATGGACAATGTAGAAATCAAGTGATCATTTGTCTGTTCGCAACTAATATCAGCATTTCAGAAGAAATAAATTTAGCCCTCTTTTGGTCTATCAAATTTATTTCCATTAGTCATGTTTTATCTGGTGACATACAAGAATACAAAATATTAACAAAAAAAAAAAATTATTGGGCACAAGGTTCGGCTTCCCAACGTCCCTGGAATGGGATATTCGTGTACGGAAAATGAGGCAATATAAATAGCAAAACAGAAGATGTTGTTCATATATATATATATATATATAATATATATATATATATACATACATATATATATATATATATATATATATATATATATATATATATATATATACAGGTTGAACAGAAAGTCCTTGGACCATTTTTAGTTTTAAAATTAAATATTGTTAAAATAACTTTTTCTCTTTTCGAATAAAGTAAGTATTTAGTCTAACTATTGATCTAATTATTTTCAACAAAAATATTGAAATAATTTTGTTTATACTTTCAGAAAAATGAGCAAACGAGAGGCCATAATTCAGCTTCATTTCGCGGGAAGGACAAACTCAGAGATTATGAAGCTCTTGAAAGTGGCTTAATTCACCGTGTACCATGTTGTGAACAGATTTAAGGAACTTGGTACATCTGAAGACCGTCCTAGGAGTGGAAGATCTCGCACTGCTCGAACAAAGAAGGTGATTAAAGCTGTCCGTGAGAGGGTAAGGAGGAACCTGAAGAGATCTGCAAGACAAATGGCTACAGACATGAATGTGAGCGTGACCTCGATGAGAACCATCGTAAAAAAACGATCTCCAGTTGTCCCCCTACAAGATGAGAAACAGACAGTACCTCACACCTGCCGAAAAGCACAAGAGACTTGAAAGAGCAAAGCTTCTTCTTGGAGAACTGAAGGCTGGCACTGCAGAGCGAGAGATCGTTTTTTTTATGAAAAACTCTTCACAATTGAAGCGACTGTTAACAATCAGAACGATAGAGTTTACGCAGAATCTTCAGCAGACATTGATGACTCCGTTAGATTAGTTTTCCGCCGACAAAAGCCGTCTTCCCGCATGGTGTGGGCTGCAGTCTCCAAATCTTGGAAGTCGCATCTGATTTTCGTGTAGCAGGGGGTTAAGATCAACACAGATCGCTACATTAACTATATTTTGGTTCCAGCATTTGAAGAGATTAAGAACCACTTCCAAGATCAGTTTTTCACCTTCCAACAAGATGAAGCACCATCTCACATGTCCAGAAAAACTCAGGACTGGTGCCAACGTCATTTTCCAACATTCTAGAGTAAGAGGATGTGGCCTCCTACATCGCCTGATCTGAATCCCATTGATTTTTCGGTGTGGTCTTTGTTGGAGGCAAAGGTATGTTCTGTTGCTCATCTAAGTGGTGATGCTTTGAAGACATCTCTTCTGAGTGAATGGGCTTAACTACCTCAGGAAACGCTGCGTGCCTCGGTTGGTAACTTCAGACAGAGTATTGAACGTCAAATCGAAAGGAAGGGAAATCACATTGAAAATAAATTGAATTTATTCTTGGTTTCCTAACTTATAATTTTCATTCCTGTTTAATTTATATTTTTGTAATTTTCAATTAATAAACCACTTTTGAATTGGTCCAAGGACTTTAATCAAACATAATTACAAATGTAGATGCAACGAACATACTATAATGACTGTAATGTTTAATATATTTATATAACAATTAATTAAAAAAAAGAACACTGTGGGCTTAATATATTCCAATGAAAACAACAAAATTAAATAGGTCTAAAATATTACCTCATTTTGAGATATTTATAAACACTGAAAAGACAAAGTTTTCCCACACCTATCACTTTAATATATATATATATATATATATATATATATATATATATATATATATATATATATACATATATATATATACTTAAACAACAATCCATTTAATATATATATATATTTATATATATATATATATATATATATAATATAAAGCTGAACGTTTGTGTGTATGTAGGGGACGGTCACGAATAGGCTCCTATATGGTTGAGTATTTAAAAAAACATATTACATATAAGGATAGAACCTGTATCCAGGATAACGAATGAGTATGTTTTATCTGGTAGAACAGTGGTTCATAAAACTTATGGGGGCTACTTTCGCGCCTAGCCCTCAAAGTATAGAAATAAAAGATGAAAAAAAAGTTTACAAGAATGTTGTTTATATAAATGTACATAAGATTACTTTTATAAGTATGTTTTAACTTAAATAAGGGATGTATAATAAAATGGTGGGGTCTGCGTTCACGCCTATACTCCATGGAAATATAGCACACACTTTAACAAAAGCTTTTCATATCTATTTGCGTAAATATATATTGATAATTATGTTTCAGTTTGCAGAAATATTGTATAATAAAATTATTGGGTGTTCGTCCGGGCCTGACCTCCATAGAATGTAAATATGTCACAAAGTTTATTAAGTTTTTTTTAAAGGGCCGAGGGTTCACAATGTCACCTTAACTTCAATCTTAATTCACGTTAGCTTTTATTCTTTTTTTGAGTTGAATAATATTGTGTCGAAAAAATTCACCTCATAAATTCACGTTCTTATAAATGTGGAAGCAAAAAAAGCAAACAACGAAAGTCAGAACTTTATACAATTCTCGACACAAATTTTGCATAACTCTGTGTGTTCCTTCTCCACTTGCACGTGACACTCTTTTGAAAATAGATAAATAGATAAATACTATAAAATAAGAACGTTACATGTTTTCGTGGCAAAAGAAGGATAAATCCAACTTACGTGATTACGTGTGTTTTAAAATCATTTATTTTTATTTTTTAAATCAGTTTAAGCTTTTTGTCACTTTACTAGACGGAATTCCGTTTACTACAACCCATCCTGCGTGTTCTTTACATTACAATAGTGCAACCCTGAATCCGACGGCGCAATACTACACCGTTCAATACTTTAAAATATACACGACGCTGTTCTGCTTGAAAAGGACGCTATTTTCTTCTTATTTTATTTATATCGATTCTTTGCTTTAAAAAAACTAAAGTAATTGCGTGTTTACTTTCTTAATATTACATTTTGCTGTTTCGGATTATTTTACTAAAGTAAGTAAAACTTCATTATTTGTCAAAACTGTTTTCGTTTTTTTTTTGTTTTTCGATATTTCGTCGATATTACTTAGTAAGAGCTTTTAGCAGAAAATCCACCAAACGACTACCTGAAAAAATAAATATAAAAGAAATAAATGTTACCATAGTACATAAAAGTCCAGTTCATGTTCTTCCTTGTTTTAAAATAGTTTTTAATTCTCTTTACTTTAAATAAATTCAGCGAACCGAAATTAAAACGAAATTTGAGGCGATAACTATTAAATGAATGTTTATATAAACTACACATGCCATACTCGAATATTCCGCAAGCAAAAAATAACGGAAAACATGACAATATGTGTGTTTAATATTCCTTACGTTGGCGGTACTCTTTTAAATTGTTAACACAGAATGCTCAGGTGTCCGCTCCTTCAAATTTAAAACGGGGCTCCTCATTTAAAACTCGCTGTAATTTTGATTTTTTTTTTTTAAAGGTTCGTGAATTAAAAAATAAATTACAAATTACTTAAAGATACAGGCCAATGAACTTTTCTACCATAAAAGTAACTTTTCTTGACTATGGTAACATTTATTTCTGTTATATTATTATTATATATATAATATTTTCTCCTTGTAAGGAAACATCATTTTGTTGGTCACTCTTGGCTACGAATGGAAATAAAGTTGATATAATAAAAAAAAAAAAAAATTCGCGAAAATTATCTTTACTTTCATCATATATTGCTTAGGGTAAAATTTTTGTGTATCAAAACCTATCTGTTTACAATATCCTCCTTTTAATAACCTCTCATACTTTCATCAATCACAGTCCATTTTCTGATGGCTGTTTTAGAACCCAGTCAACAACGGGTACTTCCGCTAGCATATATATATATATATATATATATATATATATATATATATATATGTATATATATGTATATATATATGTATATATATATATATATATATTCAAACCACAATCAATTTGATATATATATATATATATATATATATATATATATATATGTTCAGAATGTGAGAGAATATATATAATAACTTCCGCAGCCAATCTATGTCGCAGTCCACAAAAGCTATTGCAGTCAACGAACCGGAAGTACAAGCCTCGAGTTTTACGTCGTGTTTGTCTTATCAGTTATACAACTTATGAAACAAATGAGGGCTAAACTCATAGTCTTAGACCTCTAGTTCGTGGAATTGCATGGGTCTCGTAGGCTGCGACATTGATTGGTTGTCGGATCTATTATATATATATATATGTATGTATATATAAATATATGTATATATATACATAAATATATGTATATATATATGTATATGTATATATATAAATAAATATATATATATATATATATTTATATATATATATATATATATGTATATATATGTATATATATATGCATATATACGTATTTGTACATGTATGAATTAATAGTAATGCACTTATCACAAAAGATTCCTTCCTAGAACTAATCAACATTCTAAAAACACAGAAAATACTACGGTTTACTCACTTTATATTTGTATTCTTAATCAACTATGCTTAATTCAGTTCTATGATATATTTTTGTATGGTACAAGTCTCTGGCGAGCAAAATAAATTGTACGTATATATATTTTTGCTTCCCCGGGTAGCCTTTGTAGTTTGTACCGTTGACACAACAGGTATATTTGGAGCCCTATCCACTGAACTTCCTCAGTTGCCTTACGTAATTATTTCTGTAGGGGAAACATCTTACTATGTTGTTCAAGTAGGTCTTCAAACGAGTGACCCTGGTACACTGTTTTATACTAAGTGTCCGCTTGCCAGAATTTTTTTTTCTTCTACATATTGACGGCTTTTTATTTTTGTCAGACAGTTGCTATCTATAACTAAACCTGGGTTTCCGTCTGCAGCCATTGAGAAACTGCTAAATGGCTATCGGAGAGCACAGTTTTAAAACAATATTTGATCCTATTCTAATTTTAATGAGAATAATGTCAAGGTTTTTATTCATGATAAAATCCGTATACAGATAGACATCAACGTCGGTTTTTAACAACCGACATTTCCTATTACTTACGCAATAGCATAATGCCCCCCCACACACTATATATATATATATATATATATATATATATATATATATATATATCTGTGTGTGTGCGTGTGTGTGAGTGTGTACATGTTCGCATATATATCGTAAGTAGTAAGTAATGCAAGTATATATGGCAATCAGGCTGACACACAGATTCTTGCTTGATCACAGAAATTTACCTACATTGAATCTGGTCAGTAAAAATGAGTTAGCATTTGCGATTTCAGGTACAGGATGTGCTCTCCTCTTATCCCGACATTGGTTCCAGTCATCCTGGAATTTTCCTGTCCACCAGAATAAATTTGTGCCTATAAAAGAGTGAGGTAGTTGAGATTGCGCAACCTTTACCATACAATTGTATGCGCAGCTGCTCCTACCGCATTCTCTGTCTTTTAATACGCAACAGAGCCATCGATCAGTGGCAAATGAGCTTCTCCATACATAATTGAATACACGGTAGTCTATTTTATGCAACTGATATTACTTGCTTGTGTATACAATACATATATACAGGTGTTATTAAATTTGCTATATAATAAACATATCTGTTTGATATCCCCGCTTCCTATAATCCATACTCACGTAAAGACCACTGCCGAAGAAACAATGAAAATCAATACATACCATGGATTTGCTTAAAATCGAATATATATATATATATATACAAAGGATTCAGCACACGCACACACACACACACAAACGCGCGTGCGGGATCACACACATACACACATACGCACACACACATATAAATGTGGGCGTATGTGCGTGTGTGTGTGAGAATATGTGCATATATGCATATACATATATTTATGTAGATGTACACACAAATACAGCAAATACAGAGATAGAAAGAAAGAAGCGTGTATACCTATATGCATTAATAATAATAATAATAATAATAATAATAATAATATAATATGTATATATATAGACATATATATACCTATGTATGTATATATGCATACATACACACATATATATATATGTATATGTATGTATACATACATATATATATGTGTATATATATATATGTATATATATATTAAATTGGTATTCAATGAATTTAAAAAAGAACCCCTAATTGAAAGGAAGCGGTTGAGTTTCATATCAAAGATGTTTATTATTCTAAGCAGGACAAAGAATAATTTAGTATATTAATCCTCGTAACCTTTTGGGTTTCGATGCCTACCATCTCATCAGAGGAGAGAAAATATATGCAAATATTTATAAAGATATGTACCCTATTTGCTAATGTCAGTGAGACATAGAAAGTCAAAGTCGACATAATTAAATTATCTTTAAATTGTCAGAACTCCTGTTGCAAGAGGATTTCCAGAAAAGGATATGGAAATTGTAGATCCAGACTGCTTGGTAAAATCCATGGTAGGCGTTCCGCAGTATATATATATATATATATATATATATATATATATATATATATATATATATATATATATATATATATATATATATAAATATATATATACATATATATATATAGGTAAATATATATACGTATATATATGCATATATATTGGCATATATATACATATATATATATATATATAGATGTATGTGTGTGTATGAGTATGTATTTATATGTGTGTTCATGTATATGTGAATATATATGAAAATGTGTTTCACGCCATTTCCTACCATTCACCACCACCTACTCTCCCTAAAACTAACACCTCGCCCCACTAATAAAAATATAGACTTCTAATGATAAGGATTCCACCACACTTTGTATTATTTTCGCTGGACAAACAAACAAATTAATGCAAGCACTTGCCCGATTCGGACATCTACACAGCTATGCGGATTACCCAATATATAACTTGGACTTTTTTAACCAACTACTGTAAAGAACGCCTACCATAGATTTTTCCAAGCAATCTGGATCTACAGTTTTCGTATCCTTTTCTGCAATAATATTATAATATGTCATAAATATAGTATATATATATATATATATATATATATATATATATATATATATATATATATATAGTGTGTATTTACTGCATTACGATATGCATGAGATTGCAAAATGATAAATTTTCTCGTTTATTCTGGTTGTGTTATAATCCCTGAGGACAATGATGTATTTACCTCCTTTCACTGGGGGTGACCCAATATTCGATCCTTAATCCACCTATAATGTTTGTGTCCGTTCCCCACGAGACTAGCAGTGTACTCGGGTTATATTCATTCTGATATTTGTTACAGTCACTTTATCTTCTCTATTTTAAATCGGAAGCTATTCGAGATGAAGCAATCCTTTCATCGTTTAAATGCCATTTTATATTTCCTTTTTGAGATGTCGATACTAAGCATATTCTACCCAAACGAAGCTACTCACACACATACACCCACACCCACACACACACACACACACACACACATATATATATATATATATATATATATATATATATATATATATCAAACAATATTCGTGAATATAGAATGGTAAATTTATAATTTATATAATAAAAGTATATGAACATTTAGTTAGGGGATAGAGGTGATCTGTCATAACAAGGGGGTTTCGAGGCCTTAAGCTTCTCATCAGAAAATTCTACGTAGCATAATGGGGATGCTAAATTAAGCGTAGTATTCACCAGGAACAAAATAAACCAATGAAACATTGAGGTTGTTAAGGGGATGTATATCGAATTCTAAGATAAAAGAGAGGCGTATTATATACAGGGTTATATAAAATGTGTATTGGTTTACTATCATATTCTTTAATCTGTATGTTGTTTATGGACTCAAGGGGAGGTATAGAGTGGGCTGGTTGTGATCTCATTTTATCCGTATGTAAGATGTATAGGCCTCGAATCCCCATTATGTTACCTAGAATCTTCTCTACTCTTGTTATGAAAAGCATTAGTCTGTAAAATCCATTGGTATGAATAGTCCCGTCTATCTCACAACAAAATGTTTGCATATATTTTTTAAACAAATGATCCATTCTATATTGACGAATATGCAATTTTTGTGACTTTATTTTCGACTCTTATTGTTTCCTATAGAGCCTCCGATGAAATAGGTTGAACTTTATATTATCCCGGTAAATGTATTCTTATGAAATTTAATTTACTCCATTCTCCTATCTAATATATATATATATATATATATATATATATATATATATATATATATATATATATATATATATGTAGATATATATATATAAATGATATCGATATTATACTATCTAATATATATATATATATATATAAATGATATCGATATTATACTATCTAATATATATATATATGTATATATAAATGATATCGATATTATACTATCTAATATATATATATATATATATATATATATATATATATATATATATATATACATACATATACATGTATAGATGCATACATATACATATATAGGTGCATACATATACATAAATAAATAAAAGTATATGCATATATGTACATATTTACACACACACATATATTAATATATATATCTACATATCTCTACATGTATTTATATACACATATGCATTTTTATACATATATACATATATACACATATATGCATATATATACGCATATACATTCACACACACATATATACATATATATATACATATATATGTGTGTGTGTGTGTGTGTGTGAATATATACAATGCGTCTTTGTGCACCATCATATTAAACAGAGTATAATGAATTTTTAGTATTATTGTTGGTAAATGTTTACATATATATAGGTGTGTGTGAATATATATATATATATATACATACATATATATATATATATATATATATATATATATATATATATATATATATATATATTCGAACATTTTGGAATGCACCATCATATTTTATGACAATTAACATGAACATACATTTTTACATGTGTTGTATTGGGTCGAGTAACATGCACAAGTAAACAGTAATTAGCATAAATTATTTACCAGATTTTTATAGTTTGGAAAAAGTTGTTATTTATCTATATTTTTCTTACCTAAAAAGCAACCATGATAATAGATTGAAGCTGATGAAGCTTTAGGATAGCTGAATTCATTAATCGAGAAATTAAGTATAGCTTTTTATTTATTTGAACGTTCCCGGCTTTATATCAGGTAACTCTTTTAGCAAAAAAAAAAAGAAAAAAGAAAGCAGTTGTCGTTGATGTTAAATTCATTTTTTTTTGGTAAAAGAAGATGTAAATTCGAGATTGTTAAAGAATATTGCTATAAAAATAATGGTTTTGTGGTATCTAGCCATGATTGGGCTACAGGGCTGACCGTGAGGTCAGGGCTGAACATAAACTGGTCTCTGAAAATCGTCGATTGGAAACTTTAGGCTTCGGAAAATTAGCTTATTTGGATGTATAAGGCAGATGGCTGATTATTTAACAAGGTCGAACCAACGTATGACGTAGCTAACAAGGATATTCAAATGGGAAACCGCATTTTCTCTCGGACCTTGCTATCTCTTACTTTATAAGGCACGGCAGACACAGGGACGTCGGTCGAATAATTTTGGAGTCTGCTTGAACTCAGGAGAAGATAGTCAACCTCGCCACCCAAGTCGATAAGGAAGGCATCGGTTGCTGAAGACCTAATTCATCGACTATCGTGACTTCCAAACAAACAAATGTTTAAACTATACTTTTTTTTAATCTCCTGTTAAATAAAATGTACATAATTATTATTTTTTCGTTCTCGTAAAATATAAATAATATTTACACAAAAACTACAATCAGATTAAACGTCGAGTCATTATTATTGTAAATTGTAAGGCAACTTTAAAAAAAACAACTAAATTGAGTGTATTATTTCATGAAGGCCAACGAGAAAAATAATCGTAAATCGATTCCCTGTACTTGCGGAAGCGATTGGGACTGAAATGTTTACATTTTTGGGATATGCGAGCCGAAGCACCATGGACTAAATTTGTAACTGTGTGGAAACTACGGGTTTTCCTCGTGTTGCATCTTTACTGAGGGAGGTCGGTGCTTCGTAAACGTTAACTATTGGCGTAGTGAAACACTTGATACGCGTCTCACAGTGAAAAAGCATTGCCCGGAATGAGTTTTACATTTTTGCTCATTCATTATGTTCAATGTTTATATAGTTGTTGCTACTTTAAACAATATTTGGTAAAGCAATTATTCATGAGGGGCGTCACTAAAATAACTTGGCACTCTTAAAAAAATCTGATAGGCATATTAAATGTAATTCGTTCCAATTAGAGCAGAATTACTGGAAATATTCTGAGTTCGGTGAATATTTCAACGGGTTGCCTATTTGGTGCATAATTTCTGTCGTTGGACCCTCTAAGCTGTGTTTGACTATCGAGCATTGCTTGCCATTTTGTTAATAATTTAAATAGTATCGCGTCCAAGGACAAATCCGCCCCGGATAGTCTGTACACGAATAAAACCAAAGGAAGATACGGTTTTTCATTCTCTGTTTTGCCATCTATTTTACACTACCATCTAAAGCATATCCATCATGTATTGACAGGTTGTTCCTCTCTACATCTTTCAATAACTGCCAGTTGGTTCCCACGAGAAATAATTTATATTGGCAATAGACAGCGTAGACTTTAGCTTAATTTATAGCGTATTTTTTGTTGCCTGATTCTAATGGGAAGCCCAAATAAAAGCATTTTTAGACTGATTATATCTTCAAAGATGACCACTAATCCTCACTGGAAAACATCTGTGCTAGATGTGTTGCTATCCTTAAATAATTTTTTAGAATGTTCTCTAAATTTAGTGTTTAATGCGCAATATATATTTCATAGCACCAGACCGCACCTCGGTCTCTCTGGAACTATAGAAGGAACTATTACTTGGACGACCATTATTTTACTGGTTATCAGTGAGTGGAAGTTTATCACTGATGGATTTGATGTGCGTAATAGGCTTCATTGATGCTGTTCTCCACAGTTAGTTTACATCTCAGAATATATGAGTCTAGTGTTTTATCACTCTGTATAGGTGTAAAAGACATCAGCACTTCTTAGCGTTTTCCGACTGTTTAGTATTATGAGTGTAATATCGTTGTGAATAACTTTTACTTGCTGACTATTTGAACGCATGACACAATCTGCCGCTATAATCTAGCATAGTAGAGACGATTTCCAAATACATTCTGAGCGCATTAGTGAACTCATAAAAAGACAATTGAAACTGAATATATTTAACACGTTACTCATGTATAATCGCGTTTACTTTAACTAGGAAGTTTATAACAATTCATTTGTTCTTATAACTTTTGAGAAGCATAGTTGTTGACGGATATTGTATAGCTCAATCCGCCTGACATAAATCGATTGCCCTGTCTTTTTCGCCTGTATAACTTCACGTGATAAATTGTATTCTGGATAGTAAACTTTATCTTTTCTGCCAGCAGACAGATCTTGATCTATTCAATTTGAGCTGAGATTAAGATAGCCAAAGGTCTCCGGCCAAGGCAAAGAGGGGTTTGATCCAATAGACGTAGGCACGTTCATGTTAGAGAATACCGTGGGTGTGGATGGGAAAATGACGAAGAATGAAATGAAGTTAAGACATCATTTGGCAGTGGGATCGATATAATTCACATCGATTCGCCCGAGGGATTAGATTTCACTCTGAACGATGTCATTAGATCTGGGAAATAGTCTACTGGATATGCACAAGCTCTGGATATTGGGAGATAAATTGGAACGGGGTATTTCCTCCTTCAATAACGTTGCATATAGCGATCGGTTGATTGCCGGGCAATTGCAGCCAACAAAAATAAAAACAAACAACATTTATAAACCACACATACTTTATCTGCGCGTTAAATGGATGTGCATGAATATCATGCGAAAACTTTTATAACCGTGCTTTATTATTTGTTGTTTTGCACCCATTTACCGCTTTTTATATAACGTCGTTATACTGATATTTGATGCTTGTTTAAGCTCTAATTTATTACGAAATCTATTCACACACAAAACACATAACGTTGAGGAAGCGCCTTTCTGCTCCCTCTTCACTCTCTATATTTCTGCAAAAAACAAAGCAAAGCAACTATGAACACATGAACACTAGAAGTTACAATTTTTGGAAAAAGGTGTCCTCTGTTGCCTTAGCAAGCGAAACCTATTGTTCATTAGATATACTTCTTAAGAATGACTATTTAATAAACTGTTGTTCTCATGGTCATCGCCAACGGCATAACATGAGGGCACTTAAGGTTTGAGATAAAAACAAAAATAAATAGGCAACCATTTTTATTAACATTTTAATTCAGCCTCATCTTACCCATCTTTATTTTTATTCTGACCATTGTTTTAAGTATTCATGTGCAAAAGACCCCCGTGCAATATATTATTTACACCTTTATCATCTAGTGGAACTTGTGGCGTTTAATAAAATAGTACACCTTTCCACGTAAAAAAAAATGAACAATGCGATAGGAAATAAGTAAAACATTAGATTGTTTATATGCAATGCTCAAATTAAATATATATATACATATATATATATATGTGTATATATATATACATATATATACACATAATACACATTTCTGATTCCAAAATTTAATAAAGCAAATATTTTAAAAATACAGCGACAATAATATTTTTTTTTAAACAAACTCATTATTGTTGTTAATCCAATTAAAACAGAAACAAACGCTTAATAGGAGGTATAGAACATAACAGTTGAAGTTAATGGGCCGATTGATGCAAGCAAAAACACACCAAGGTCTTGTGTATAATACGAAAATAAAGTAGAGTCTATAAAGGATATCCATTAATCAAGTAATAATAACAGCTGTCATTTTCACTAAATTTTATAAAGTATCAAGTTCAAATTATTTCACAAAAATATTAACTTAGAAGAAATGCTATAATATTCGATTATCCCTTTGTTAAAGTATCTGCAATACAAGTTGGAGGTATAGCATCTATACAGCAAGAAATGAAAATGAAAAAAAAGGGGAAATCAAGCCGAACAACAATTTTCATTTCTTTTTGTTTTTCCTCAAAATCAGACGTATGTAGATTCGTACTTACATTCTCGCCGACTGAATAAAAAAATGTTCAGGGATTACTACACACAATTCCAACCGAATCATTAATTCTGTCAGATAACGAATCAATACAACAAAAAATCAAAACTATGTTACGCATATTGCAGCCCCCGAATTCAACACGTAGTAAAGTAAGAAAAATGCCAAAGTAAGAAAAATGCAAACTTAAACAATTATATGTATGCCTACACGGCGTCAGCTGAAAAATAGATTGTTGCTCACTGCCTTCTTAGAGGTAAACATATCAAATTGAACAGAATATACGTATTCAATTTCCTACATGGGAAAGTATTCTGCTGAACTTATTAAACAGTCAATATTTGACAATCATAAATGCCAATTAGCCTTGACATTGCGAAATGAAATTAAATTTTGGTTTTTAAGAGTCCCATACGTTCTATGGACATGTTTTTACAAAAATAGTGAAAATCTTATTTAAATGTCAGAGTTTTTTTTATAATTATATTTTATATTATATTTCAGCCTGAAAAATGTTAGATATTAAAGTTAAAAAATAATGCACGTTTAATAACTAGATTCAAGCAAAAGGATAAAAATTAATAAGAAACAATTTAGAAATAGTATTGCATAGTTATAAGGACTTGACGACGCACCTGTCTTTGTTTCGAGACGATTAAATAATTTTCCACGCCTTTCTCAACAAGCATGTAAATTTGTTGTCTTCTTTTGAAAATTCAGTAGGTTATTGCGATACATTTTATGAGGCAATTGATTAAATTTATGATTTCAGGTATGAAGGAAATCCACAGCAGGAATTAGAATACCCCCTACTAAAGCTTGATTTTTACAGCCGGTGATTTTCAAAAATATAATTTAGACCTATGGAAATTTCTAAAGTAAATTATGTTTTAAAAAGCAATGCCACAGAAACAAATGGAATGCTTCAGATGGTTTGAAACATGTTGTATGAATCGATATTCAGTTTTTGTAGCTAACGAGATTCAAGGAGTACAGAGAAATCTTTGAGGAATGTTTAAATGTGTGGGATGAGTTAAGTAGACTTTATTTGCCAAATAAAGAATTTCAGTGGTAAGGACCGTTTGTCTGTCTATATATATATATATATATATATATATATATATATATATATATATATATATAAATATATATATATATATAAATATATATATATATATATATATATTTATATATATATATATTTTTTTTTACTACAATAATTATTAAATACCTACAGACACTAGTGTTTCATCCTTTCGGGAATCTTCAGTGCAGGGTGTCACGATTAATACCAGTCGAACGATTCGAACACCGCATCAAGAGACATCTCTGGCTCGGTTTAGCGAAGACCTAATCCATTCGACCACCATTAACCGCGTGAAATAAGGTCGAATTTAAACATTTTAATTTTAAATGTTCATTTACGTCAGTCAATATATATATATATATATATATATATATATATATATATATATATATATAAACAGGTGAAAAATTGCATGTAAGTGTGGGAACTGTAAACACTCTCATTAATGAGGAACTGCATGTGAGGAAGACCTGCGTCAAATTATTCTTACGTCTGATCAAAGAAAATAAAAACCAAACAATGACGTTCTCATGACAGCAAGAATATGGTCGGTCTTACCTATTCAGATCCTGTAATTCTTGACCTGCAATAAAACATTCATTTACTGCTGTGACGCAAAGACCAAAAGACATATTTTCCAGTGGAAGCGTAATATCTCATCCTAACCTAATCAGGCAAGACAGAACAAATTCACCCGGAAACCTATGATGATACTTTTTACATAGCACGACCATTATCTACATGCACTGGGCATCCCATTGGACAAACAGTTAACAAGAACTATTATATTGATGGTTTTAAGAGAATTACTCATTCGTACCAGAATATTTAACCAAGATGGGAATAAATACTGTTCTTTACTTTCCCTATAGCCAATACGTTACTACCTGTGACTTTTAGTAACTTCCTAAGCTCAATGCTATCACTAAAGGGTATCGTTATGAGACAGCCACGGCTATTAAAGGGATTACAACGAGACGTATTGACACGCTCACACAAGGTATAGTTTTAGCCTTACTCCTCTACTGAGATGAAGAATTTTCATTGGACTTCCAGAAGTTCAGGAATTAATGCAACATATGCATTGCAGCCGGAGGAGATTACTTAAAAAGGGGGAGTAGACTTTTATTAGCCTACTATCATTATGTGCCCATAGGAAAACAGTGTGGAACCTTATTGAAGACACATTTAAAATTGTATGTTAGTGGAAAAGCAGATTCATCAGTTAAAGCTTCTATGCTGTTAGTTCATTACTTTCAGATGACAGAATCTTGTATTCGTGTGGCCATGTGAGGCATATGTAGAATAAATATCGTAGTTTAAAATTCCAAGTGGAGTTTAAACATAATTTTTTTATAACTTTAATTAAATATATTGCAAATGATAAAAAAATGTTGGCAAACACCAGGATTACGCGAGGAATTTCTTTGACGAGTAATACGATTGCCCGAATAAAATTAGCAAAAAAAAAATATAACTAAATATTTATTTTTACATCAGGAGAAACATATTTTCACTTAAATTCTGAAAATTTGATAATTCAGGCTTATGTAGGATTCAAGAAAATTTGCTTAATTGGTGTTTGATGTCAGAATAAAAACTACCTCAAATCCAAACCATTTTAATTTGGATTACTCTCGCGGTTCAGACACATACATACAAAAAAGTAAAATGTATTTCAAAAGAGAAGTCAGAATAATCAGATAGCGGTTTTTACACAAATAAATCTTATTTAAAGTGGAGAAAAAATAAATTCATAATTTAATGAATGCTAAACTATTTATTTGATGATCGTTTTTTTGCGATATGTCGATTGTCATTAGGTCATTTTGTAAGGGAATTGTCAGTTTTGGTTGGACAGTAGGAAAAATTTACTAAATCCTTATATAATGGCTTCTTTAATTTCCTTATCCCTACAATAATGGTTTCATTAGAAAAGAGAAATAATAAAGAGCAAATGAAAATATAGGGATGACATATGAGGGAGAGGCGAAAAATGAGAAAGACGGCCACAGTAATTGAGAAATACTGAAAATCATACACAAAAAGATAAAAATAAAAAAAAATAAAACGATTTGAAAATTAAAAAAAATATAAAATTCAAACAGTGCGAGAAAAACAGTTAGGAACATACGATGTACATAATTACAGAAGAAAAAATATTATAATACAAGGGCTATCGCAAAACAGTAAGTGATGTGTGTTAAAATTAAGGCTAGACAATCGAAAATAGGAGATGACTTTGAAAATATCGGCGGGGCAAGCGGCTCCACCCTGTACAGACATGCCCAGTTAGGGGGTGGAGTAATGTTTTGGGCCAATTTTCCTATATTTGTCGTCCGGATGGACGATCTTTAAAATGATACCGATTTCTTGAAAATCCTTTTCCTTTGTCAAAACTTTTACGCAGTCATACCAACATGCATACATACATACATGTAATCGGACAGGTGAGATTTATATTATAGACTAGCGTTGCCCGGGTGTTTTGAGGTGTATGTGCTGTTAAATAAAAAAGAAACCAGGGGTGGGGTAAAAGTTGGTAGGATCGAACCCGCAGCCCTGAGGCGAAGTTTGAAAATAAAATCGGCCAGCTAGAATGAGTTACTGAAAGATGTTTAAATTTATTTAAGTAAGAACCAAATTGACAGGTGCGCGCACAGAAGTCGGCGAGCGATACGACGACGACAGCAAATGAGGTCAATGACCAGGTGTGTTTGTTATAAGCGATGTAAAATAAGTAAACATAAAAAGGAAGGTTAAAACTTGAGCGGGAGGGGTGATCAAAACATCGATAACTGTTAGTAAATCCTCAAATGTGTCTATATGATGGTAAAAGCCACAGCATTGATTTAAATCTAAGCCCCGGCGAAATGTGCAAAAAAAAGTAATATTGGCTCTTGGCGTCTTAATGTCCATTTACCCTGCTTGAATTAAATTCCATATTATATGAGTTTAACAGACCACGTGACTTTCATCCTGCCCTCTTTATTATTTTCCTCGTTACTGTTGGACTATACTACTAAGCGTGTAGTTAAAAGTTTCAATTAAAAACTTTGTTTTTTTATTAATGTAGTTAATGTATTTGATTATTTTTTATGCTAAGTTTAGTAATTATTCGAAGTGCACAATACAGCAACGCAGGGTTTCCATTTACTACTATAAATATGTGATTGACATGTAATTTAACAAAATGCACGTTGTTTCCAGCCTACCCGTTCGTGCAATATAACTCAATATAATTTCAAATGTGTACACCTTAAAAGTAGACAAAATAAGATTTTTAAGACTAAATCCTACGCGTAATTAAAGAAATGCGCCTAACGTCACCGCTCGGCGACTATAATGACACACATTATATATATATATATATATATATATATATATATATATATATATATATATATATATGTATATTTGGGCAGCCAGTCATTATTGAAGCACGTCTGATTGAACACGACAGAATAATTTTTCCGATCTTTCTGCGAAGTGAAGAACTTGAGAAGAATATGTTAGTACAACTTTAGGGCGTTATTTTATATGAGTTTTGTTGGTTTTAATGTTTTCCTATATATACATATATATATATATATATATATATATATATATATATATATATATATATATATATAGCGACCGCTAAGAGAGAATTTACGGAAACCACTAAAAAGCATATCGAAGCACAAAAACTAGGAACTCGAGACTTCTGAAAAATCTACAACACTGTAGTAAATAATGGGCAATCAACAATTCCCCCACTATCCAACAATCACGAGGTTCTTTGCTCCGCAACCGAGAAGGCTAACATGCTTGCCAGTCGGTTTGCCTCAAACTCAACACTGGACCCTCTAAACAACCCCCTACCTCAATTTCCTATGCGAACAGACGCCACGCTTGACGATCTGAAAACCACCCCTGCTCAGGTGTATGCTATCATAAAAACCTTGACACGTCAAAAGCATGTGGACCCGATCTTATCCCAGCTGTGCTATTAAAAAAGTGCTCAGCCGAAGTAGCTCCAGTTCTCTCAAAAATCTACAACAAATGCCTTAATCAAGCTTGCTTTCCGGGCTGTTGGAAAACTGCTTCTGTTGGAGCCGTATTCAAGAATTCTGGCGAAAGGACTGACCCATCAAATTATCGCCCCATTAGACTCCTCACACTTTTCGCCAAAATATTTGAGATCTTAATTAACCATGATCTAGTCCATCACCTTAAGGTGCTAAACTTCTGACTGACAAACAATATGGATTTAGACAAGCCCGTTCCACAGCAGACATCCGCACTATAATCTCTGAACGTATATACCATGCACTGGACAAAGCGGAGGAGGGCAGAGCGGTAGCTCTAGATATATCTAAGGCTTTTGACAAGGTATGGCATGAGGGTCTCCTCAGGAAAATTAGATCATACGGTATCACTGGTAGAATACATAACATAATTAAATCCTTCTTAGGTAAGAGAAAAATCCAGGTTGTCCTCGACGGTCGTACATCTAAACAATATGATATAAATGCGGGGGTGCACCAGGGGTCTATTCTTGGATCTCTATTGTTCCTGATATTCATAAATGACCTCCCCGACAAAATTGCCTCTGAGATGGGTATATATGCTGATGACACTACACCCTATGGCAGGCACGACAGGAAGACGAATGTACGCATTTCTAAAGAAATGGTAGAAACGCTAGAGGAAGATCTCCAATCTGTGGCGGAATGGGGACAAAAGTGGTTGGTCGCGTTCAATGCTGCAAAGACTTAACTAGTTTCATTCAATAATTACAAGAACCCCTCTCTACCACCTATAGCAATGGCCAACGACTCTTTAACTTAGAGTACATCTTTCAAACTCCTTGATCTAACGTTCACAGGAAACATGAGTTGGAACAATTACATTGCAGGCATTGACTGGGCCGCTGCAAGAAAGGTGGGTTCTCTCTACATTGCTAGAAAACTACTAACACCCGAAAGTATCCTGTAACTCTATAAGGCCACCATTCGCCCATGTATGGAGTATTGCTGTCACATCAGGGTTGGTGCGTCTGTTACTAGTCTCTCGCTCCTTGATAAGGTTTAAAAGAGAGTCGCAAACCTGATTGGCACTGGCATCTAAGCTTCAGCCTCTGTCCCATCGACGAAATGTTGCATCCCTCTGCCTTTTCTACAAGTATTTTAGTGGTTAATGCTCTGACAAACTGTAATTACTTGTGCCCCCACAACGTGAGCACCCTCGACAACCCCGACATGCTGCTAAACCCCACCCCCACACTGTAGAGATCCCTATATGTAAAAGATCTTTTTACTCCAATAGTTTCTTCCCCAGCACCGCTAGACTCCAGAATTCTATTCCAGGTCCCTGCTTCCCAAACAGTACTATAAACACACACACACACAGTCACACACATATATATGTTTTGTATCAGTATATATATATATATATATGTGTTTTGTATAAATATGAATATATATATATATATATATATATATATATATATATATATATATATATGTTTTGTATGTGTATTGCAATTTATAAGTGAGTTTTCTTTTATATATTCTTACATAAACCTTTCCAACAAAATCATGTAAGGAAATATTAAGCATATAATGCTATAAATCATATATTAATACCGTTTGATGCCCATAACGAGTTTGGAAAAGACAAACGTTGCAAAATAGAAATCATACTAATTGGCCAACCACAGTCGGAGATCGCACAGTATGAAATTACAATGAATTATTTATTATTAATTAAGTTTGCAACGCACACATTTATATAAATTTATTTGAAGAGAATGGCTTTCTAATTCGCTTGAAGTCTTCTCTCTATAGGATCCCATAGTTTAGAATTGCCCATTCCCTAATGTAAAATTTCATTTTATTATGAACGAAGAGACATTCTCTTACATACAGCAAAGCTGATTTACAATTGTATTTTTGTACTATCTTTTGCACCTAAACAAATCAAATATGATATTGTTTCTTACATTTTTCCTAATAATTTGTTAACATAATATGTTAATGTTAGGAGAAAACAATATATACTTTTTTCTAGCTGGTAGTATAACATTCTTAAAGTAAACATGTTTTCTCAATAATAATTAATTTATAAATGTTATTTTGAATAACAATAATCGCATTCGTTCAATATAATGTAAAGAAACACACGAAAATAACCTATATAAAAACGCGGTTCATAAAGTAAGCGATGTAGTTTTGACTAATCTAGTTCGTGTGTTATGTTGATGAGACGTACACGCCAAAATATAAACTTGAATATAATGTGGGGATAGCCATTCATCTCTTACATAGATACACTGATCTTAACTCGAAATAAACGGTGGATAGGTTCTTAACATAACAATCTAGACCCGTTAAACGAAAACGGTAATTATATAAATTAAGGATATTTCAAAACAAACTTCTAAAAAATACATACATGCATACATACATACATACACACACACACATATATATTTATATGCGTTAAAATATATAAATTATGTGCATATATATAATATATAGATATGTATATATAATATGTATAAACATATAAAGATTATGTAAATATATATAAATAATGTATGTATATGAAAATTGTGTGTATAAATATATATATAAATACATATATATACATATATATATATATATACATATATATATATATATATATATATATATATATATTATGTACACAGACAGCCAAAAAATGTCCGCACATTTATTTTTTGATTTTTAATTGACATATAATAGAGTGCACGCCAATTAAAAAAAAAGTACTTCAATTTGCAGTTAAAAAAAAATCAACCTTGCGGACTTTCTTTTGGTCCCACCGTATATATATATATATATAAATATAAATATATATATATATATATATATATATATACATGTATTGGTGGGTGTGTGTATCTATATATATGCATATATATATATATATATATATATATATATATATATAGCAAGTAGAGTTTAGTTTCCTAGAAGTACATCCAATGAAACAACATGTGTCTACCAGAATAGTGCTCAATGAGTGAACAGAGCAGTTATATTAATTTTATTTATACAAACATTAATGGCTACATAAGTGCATACATGTTTCTGTAATCACCCACGTTGGGGGATTACGTCTCCAGGCCAAGAATTACCGTCGAAAGTGATATTTCCACCAAATACATTTTCCTATTTCGTTTATCAAGTTAGCATGCAACCTGGGTGGGAGTCATAAAAAAACGGTAAAAGGATGAGTGAGGTCTTTTAAGATAATAAACATCTTTTTAATTTCCCTTTCCCCTTCCAACCTAACTTTTGGTTTATATGGCATAAGGTATTTGAGAATTTAGTTTTCTTGTCGTGGAGTCTGTAAGTTAAGAACCTTAGCGATGGTCAACTAAGTACTGACCGGTGCCTTTTACTCTACATCCACCCACACACACATGCAACACACATACAACACACACATACACATGCCCCGCCACACACACACACACATTAATACGTATATCCAAAAGCAAATCCATGCTGTACGCTTTTTTTTTAATTCACAGCACACATACTGAAACTAGATAATAACTCTGAAACTTCGCAGGAATAGAGTAACAATTACATTAAGGTAAATAAAACAAAAAAAATAAATAAAATTAAATAAAAATAAATAAAAATAAAAAAAATTAAAAGAAATAAACAAACAAAATATGAATAAATATAAACACGAAAGTTATCTAAACCCCACATGTACCTATATACATATATCAATATACTTATAAATACCTACACTTTGCCACACCCGCGCATATATACACACACACATTACAGACATACAGAGACGAATAATAGCATTTTTCTTTACTTCTGTAGCGTGGTAACTCGTTCGTACATTCGATAGTATGCTACCACACTCCAGACGGGTGTATATATATATATATATATATATATATATATATATATATATATATATATATATATAAACACACATATACATACATATATACATATATATATACATATATACATACACCCATATACATACACATATAACATATATATATATAAACAACATTCGGACATTCATACACTCTTGTAGTCTATATTGTTACAACAATCATATACGAGGCAGCCTATTCTAATAGTTCAAAAATATATATGCATATACATACATCTACATACAATACACAAAGAAATACATCCATATACAAACATACACACAGATATATAGATACACACATATATATATATATATATATAAATATGCAAACATACATGCATACATAAAATACACTTATACACACATACTCACACAAATCTAGACATATACATATATACCTGTACCTTGCCACCAAATGATACATCTAAAGGAGAAACAGACATGAATACATTTACCATATAAATTCGATTTTTTTTATCAAACTCCACACGCATAGTTATATTTCATAGCCCCACCCGCTTGTTACATTTTCCTAAGTTATAAATTCACGTTCTTTTTAAATTGAAAGCCAAAAACAAAAGTCGGAACATTAGACAAGTCTCGACACAAATTTTGCATAACTCTGTTTTTCCTTCTACACTTGCACGTTGAACTGTTTCGAAAATAGATAAATTGATAAATAATTAAAAATAAGAACGTTTCTTGTTATCGTGTCAGAAGAAGATAAAAATTCCTGCTCGCGTGATTACGTATATTTTAAAAAGAAATTACATAACATTTTTATTTTTATTTATATATCCGTTTAAGCTTTTTCGTCAGGGTACTAGGAGGAATACGGTTGATTACAATCCTTTCTTTGTGCTCTATACAATACAATAATACAATCCTGAATCCGATGACGCAATACAACACCGTTCAATACTGTAAAACTGAAACGAAACTGCTCTGCTTTAAAAGGGCGCCATTTTCTGCTTATTCATATTTGTATCGATTATTTGCTTAAAAAAAAACTAAAGTAATAGGCGTTTACTTTTTTAATATCCCATTTTGCTGTTTCAGATTATTTTTCTAAATTGGTAAAGCTTCATTATTTTTTAAAAAAACTGTTTTGTTTCTGTGGTTTTCGGTATATTATCGATATTATTTAGTAAGAGTGTTTAGCAGTAAAGACAACAGGCGACTACCCGAAAAAATAAATATACAAGAAATACATCTTACTATAGTAAAAAAAAAGTTTAGTTAATATTTTTTTTTGTTTTGAAATAGTTTTAAATGCTCTTTACTTGAAATAATTTCAGCGAACCGAAATTATAACGAAAATTGAGGCGATAACTACTTAAATGAATGTTTATAGAAACTACACCTGCCATACTCGAATATTCCTCAAGTACAAAATAACGGAAAACATTAAATTGGCATTGTCTGAAGATAGCAGATTCAATCCTACCCAAAGCGTGCCAGTGGTTTACTTGGCCAAAAACGTGATGAGCTGAAAACAACTACGGATGGCAGTGATTGTATAGAATTCAGTTAGGAGATTCGAAGTTCCTATCCGTCGCGGTTACCACCTGACGGAGGCCAGAGAAATAGTTGGACGGAACGTCTTTAAAAACAATAACCAATAAAGGTGAATACAACAACTAATAAAGTGAAATGAGGAGAATAGTACGAAATAAAATAAATTATAGCATTAAAATATCTTTATAAATACTCCTGACGTTGACGGCAATATCTTAAATTGTTAACACAGAATGCTCAGGTGCCACTTCTTTAAATTGAAAACGGGGGTCTTCATTTGAAAGTCGCTTCCATTTGGTTTTTTTTAAACCGGTTCGTGGATTAAAAAAACATTTTTTGCAACCTACTTAAAAATACAAACCAATGAACTTTTCTACCATAAAAGTAAATTTTCTTTACTATGGTAACATTTATTTCTTGTATATATATATATATACATATATATATATATATATATATATATATATATATATATATATATATAACATTTTCTTTTTGTAAGGAAACATCATTTTGTTGGTCAACCTTGGGTACGAATGGAAACAAATTTGAGATAAAAAATATATATTTTCGCGATAATTATCTTTACTTTCATCATATTTCGCTTAGGGTAATAGTTTTGAGTATCAAACCCTATCTCTTTAAAACCCCCTCCTTTTCATAATCTATAATACTTTCACCAATCACAGTCCATTTTCTGTAGGCTGTTTTTGAACCCAGTCAGCGATGGGTACTTCTGCTAGTACACACACACACATATATATATATATGTGTGTGTGTGTGTGTGTGTGTGTTTATGTGTGTGTGTTTGTCGTAGTAAGGTAAAACCGAAGTAGTATTATGATATACAAGCGATGTATACGAATTAATAATGATTGGTGTCTATTGCAAATTTTATTTTTTGTGGAAAAGGTATTTGATGAAAATTTAATTGCTGGTAATCGTTTGATTACCAGCAATTAAATTTTCATCAAATACCTTTTTTAATCAACGGTATTTAATTGTTGTACGTTTTTGATCTGTTGAAACCTCAGCATGTTATTGCTATACATATAATGATATAGCCATAGTTTATTATTTCAGTTCCAAATAACTGCTGCAGCAGGAATTTAAATGTTTACTAAAAGAAATATTTTTATTGAAATGTTTTCGATTTCAGTTCTAAAGAACTGCTTCAGCAGGAATTTAAATGTTTACTTAACGAAAAGATGTATATTTACATGTTTATTATATCAGTTCCGAATAACTGCTTCAGCAGGAATTTAAATGTTTACTAAAAGAAAAGATGTGTAAAGAAAAGATGATTATAATTCCAGTTCCAAATATTTCTCAAACAGCGATTTAATTTTTTACGTAAAGAAAATATGATTATTTAAATGTTTATAATTTCAGGTCAAAATAACAGCTTTAGCAGGAATGTAAATGCATCGTACTAAATTGATTGTCATAGCTCTCACAGTTCCCAAATGCAATCGGGACGTCAGGACACTTTAGAAAAAATATATAATAAAATTCCGTTTTTACTTGGTAAAATTCTACAGCAACCTTGTCAAAATGCTTCGAGTTGCTTTTGGGCTGTATTGATTTAACACACCGTCAGTTTTTAGCATAGGATATTAAAGGAAAGCAGAGTCTGTGAGGAGTAAGTTATCAGAACACTAGACTGGATTGTCTGAATAAATGGTTTCCTTAATTAGGACTCCCGTGTGTCTACAAAGACAATATATGCAAAATGGCATCTCAGTGTGGGATGTGTACAAGCAATGATTCGGGAGAAGCTGAAAATGTTGAAGAATTGCGAAAAGTTTATCCTAAAGGTGGGACCGAGGAGCCATTGTTTTCACAGATAATTTTACAATGATAGACCTCAAAACTGGTTGTATATGTCCCTTAAATCCATACCTTGCTCGTTGTGACTGTTAATTATATCCTAAGTTGAGAAAAAAATAGAGGCTGCCGTTATGTGATAAATGGGGAGGATGAAATGGGCTGTGGCGAGTGTTATTGTAAACAGAAACACAAGACATCTCCCCGGAGACCGATACGAATGATAAAACAGTAAAAAAAAAGAAACAACTTGTAATATAATGGAAGAAAGAGAGGGAGAGAGAGGCCGGGGAGAGAGAATCGAGAAGGGTGTAGATCTAGAAGAAACTGGGTTTACAGAGATGAGTTTACGTAAGATATACTGGTATCGAATGTAACAAATTTACGTCTAAAAAGTGGGCCGGATAATGGTATAATTTGTAATCCCTAAGAACTACGTTGTGTTTTGCGGCTAGACAAGAGAAGTATATGTTTGAATACTTAAAATAACTCTTCATTAGAAACTAATATAGCTAATAACCTCAAGCGTTTATTCTCATGCACTATCATTGCATAAACACACACGTTTGTTTTTGCACAGGACAAGCACTACCGTATTTCTCATGTAAATTATGGCATTTAGGTTCTTAAAATATCGTTCTCTTTTAAATTACATTTGATAAAACATGTGTAAAATCTATATACAGTATAGCTCCTATAATTTGAACACCCGCTTCGTTCAAATTAGAGGATGCTGTTCAAGTTTTGTGAGAAAAAATGTGCTGCAGTTAACTTTAATTTTCTAAGAATTATGAAATCGTAAATGAAATTCATTGCTATATGATACTTCAAGTATATATTAAGTTGAGTTTACGATATATTGCAAGTAAGAATTGTTGAATATTATTACAAGAAAATAACACATTGAAACTAAATTAAATCTGATGTTACTTGTTAGGTATTTATTACCTAAATTATCATCTACAGATATCATACATTTATGTAAAATACAGTTATTCTATTTATTCATTGAATGAGTCTCATTGCAGTTTCTATTTTCATCGGTTGAGCTCTCAGGCGCTGCCATTGTATTCTGTAAGCGATCACTAAAATCTACAATTCCTTGTTTCTGTAGCTTCTTTATGATTCGGAGTGACATTGCTGTCAAAACATAGTTGTCACTAAAGTAAGGACTTTTTTTAGACATTTTATAACCGTCTACATAGTCTTTTCTGACTCATGTCATGATATTGCTTCATCAGAGTGTTCTTGGTTATTTAAAGTCGCTTTAACAACATGGGAACTGTCGCTATTTTCATCACCATTACGGCCTTCAGGAAATTGATCACTAGTTTCCTCAACTTGTTGCACCCACATTTCAACATCATTTGCATAAAGAAATTTAAAAACCGCGTGGTTGGTCGGTACCCGTTTGCTTTCAAGATTGTTTTTCTAACCAGATGCATTCTATGATTCTTTCAGGCCAGAAGCCTTTGGCACTGGGAATAATTTAACCCATGCTTTTGTTTATCTGCTTGCTCGAACTTGATTACATGCACTGGCGAGAGAAAATATGGCATCTTTGATAGTAAAATGGCGCTGAAAATCGCTTATACACACGGTACTACTTATTATACTCATCATGAAATAATTTCTGTAAAAACATTTTAAGTTCGAAATAATCCCTTGATCCATAGGTTGGATGAGAGAAGTCGCATTAGGTGGTAAGTAGCACACAGAAATATCCCCGCAAGATGACATTGGTTCTGACTCAGGAGGATGTGCTCTACAATTGTCCAGAAGCAAGCACTTTGAATCAAGTTTACCTAATTCAATAAAACACCTCTTGACAACTGGCACACATTCTTGCAAAAAACATATTTAAGCAACTGTTGATTTATCCATCCATTTCGTGAAGAATACTAAGATACTGGCAAAGGCGAAACGCCATTCAATGCTCGGGAACCCTTTTATTCGCTATGACAAGAAGCTTAAGTTTATGAGTTTAAGAAGCATTATCACATATCATCACGGTTAGTCTTTCTTTCTTTAATTTTAATACGTTTTTCTGCTCCTCGGATCCGGCTAATGTTTTTGTAGGTAAGCACTTCCAATTTACGCCACTCTCATCAGCGTTGTAGACATCCCCTAGTGTTAAACCATAATCGACAATTATCGTATTGA